>NW_012109808.1:2044017-2070178 GCF_000951045.1 Mandrillus leucophaeus | reverse complement strand
CACCTCCCGGGTTCACGCCATTCTCCTGCCTCAGCCTCCTGAGTAGCTGGGACTACAGGTGCCTGCCACCATGCCTGGCTAATTTTTTGTATTTTTTTTTTTTTAGTAGAGATGGAGTTTCACCATGTTAGCCAGGGTGGTCTCGATCTCCTGACCTTGTAATCCACCCGCCTCAGCCTCCCAAAGTACTGGGATTACAGGCATGAGCCACTGTGCCCAGCCGCTGGCAACAGTTTCTTAGACATGACACCCAGAGTACAAGCAATCAAAGAAAAAGTGGACTTTGTAGATTAAAAAGGTGTTTTTTATCTTTGTTTTTTGAGACAGAATCTCACTCTGTTGGGGCTGGAGTGCAGTGGCATGATTGTGGCTCGCTGCAGCCTCAGCATCTTGACTTCCGGGACTAGAGTGTTCCTACTGCCTCAGCCTCCTGAGTAGCTGGGAGAAAATATTTGCAAATCATGTATTTGATAAGGATCTACTATCCAGAATATATAAAGAACTCTTAAACAGTGTAACAACAAAAAGATAACGCAGTTAAAAACTGGCAAAGGACTTGAATAGGCGTTTCTCCAAAGAAAATACACAAATAGGCAACAAGCATGTGAAAAGATGCTCAGCATCATTAGTCACTAGAGAAATGCAAATGAAAACCACAGTGAGATAACCACTTCACACCTACTAGAATAGCTATACTCAAAAAAGAAAGAGAAAATAAATGTAGGTGAGGATTTGGAGAAATTGTAACCCTTGTGCATTGTTGGTGGAAATGTAAAATGGTACAGCTGCTGTGGAAAACAGTTTGATAGTCCTCAAAAATTAAGTATAGAATTATCCATATGACCCAGCAGTTCCACTCTTTAACTATATACACAAGAGAACTGAAAATATGTTTTTCAACAAAAACTTGTATATGACTCTTCATAGCAGCCCTATTTATGATACCTAAATGGTATAAACCCACATGTTCATCAGCTGATAAATGCACTGATAACAGTGGGATATTATTTAGCCATAAAAAGGAATGAAGTATTCGTATATGCTGCAACATGGGTGAACCTTGAAAACATGCTATGTGAAAGACATCAGCCGCACAACACCATATATCATATGATTCCATTTATATGAAAAATGCAAATCCATACAGACAGCAGATTATAGATTGCCAGGGGACAGGGAGAATGGGGAGTGACAGCTGAATGGGTAAGAGTGATGAAATGTTCTGGAACTAGGTAGTGGTGAATGTTATATACACTATAAATGTTCATTGCACCTGAATTGTACATGTACAAATGCTAAAATGGTGAATTTTGTTAACAAGAATTTTACCTCAAAATAAATTTTTTTTTGAGACGGAGTCTCACTCTGCCGCCCAGGCTGGAGTACAGTGTCACAAACTTGGCTCATTGCAAGCTCTGCCTCCTGGGTTCCCATCATTCTCCTGCCTCAGCCTCCCGAGTAGCTGGGACTACAGGCACCTGCCACCACGCCCAGCTAATTTTTTTGTATTTTTAGGAGAGACAGCGTTTCATCGTGTTAGCCAGGATGATCTCGATCTCCTGACCTCGTGATCCGCCCGCCTCAGCCTCCCAAAGTGCTGGAATTACAGGCGTGAGCCACCGCACACGGCCTAGAAATTTTTTTTCATTTTACATTGATGATACCTATTTTAAGTTAAAGAATATCTAGACATAATTCTTTTTTGTTGTTGTTGTTCTTGTTGTTGATATAGAGTCTCAGATTGTTGTCCAGGCTGGAGTGCAATGGTGTGATCAAGGCTTATTATAGCTTCAACCACCTGGGCTCAAGTAATCCTCCCACCTCATCCTCCTGAGTAGGTGGGACTATAGGCATATGCCACCATACCTTGCTATTTTTTTTTTTTTTTTTTTTGTAGAGATGGCATCTCACTGTATTTCCCTGGCTGGTCTCAAACCCCTGGCCTGAAGTGATTGTCCCGCCTAGGCTTTCCAAAGTGCTAGAATTAACAGGCATGAGCCCCTGTGCCTGTCCATAATACAGTCTTGATTATTGTCCTCTCTACTTTCGTTTTGTCTTCTCTTTCTGCATTTATTAGAAATCTCAGTTACATCTTTTATCTTCTGTCTCAATTGAAGCAAAATTTAACATGGTTGGTTATTTTATGCTCTAGTTAGTTTTATCTTGGCCCCTAACTCTCTTTAATGCTGAGATTTCCTACTTTCTGCCTTTAAGAAAAAAAAAAGTCTGAGTCTTAATTCCGCTTCATACCTCTACCATAACCATCATCATGCTAAACATGCTGATTTGTATTTAGAGTCCAGGTTCTTTAACGTAAAGACAACAAGGTAGACTGTTAGCCTATTGCATTGCCCTTCTTTTCTCCTCTAATTTCTCCACTGTTACCTGTTTTATATGGTTTGTAGTACAAAGTGCCATTAGCTCCTTTGAACCTTCATATTAGGTCCTCTTCTAGGCATCTTAAACAGTTATTGTGGAGAATTATCTTCTTGAACTGTTTTTAAAGAATAAAGAAAATAAAGATAGGCCGGATGTGGTGGCTCACTCCTGTAATCCCAGCACTTTGGGAGGCCAAGGCAGGTGGATCACAAGGTCAAGAGATCGAGACCATCTTGGCCAACATGGTGAAACCCATCTCTACTAAAAATACAAAAATTAGCTGGGTGTGGTGGCGCGTGCCAGTAGTCCCAGCTACTGGGAGGCTGAGGCAGGAGAATCACTTGTACCCGGGAGGCAGAGGTTGCAGTGAGCCGAGGTTGCGCCACTGCACTCCAGCCTGACTACAGAGCAAGACTCTGTCTCAAAAAAAGAAAAACGAAAATAAACATAAACATCTTTTCAGACTTACAAATTACGTAGCTTAACTAATTTAATTATATTTAATTTCTTACAAGATTTCAGTAATATTGGCAAACTGTTAAACAGCTGATTTGACAGTATTAAATTCATGACGTACATATTATGCATTTGGCGTTTGGTTCTCAAAGAACATCAAGGTCACTATATTTTTTTTCAGTGAATATTAGGCCTTCTTATAGTAATACATAAATAAACTCTCCTTTTATTTGTAGGAGCCCCTCAATAGTGAAGATGATGTGAGTGATGAGGAAGGACAGGAACTCTTTGACACAGAAAATGTTGTTGTATGCCAATATGATAAGGTAAGGATGTCATCTTCAGATTACTGACGTTATTTGTGTTGTAATTTCTTCCCTACGTTATTCTTTCTGCCTTATCGAAACATTTGCGCAGCTGATTCATACCTCTTAAATTCATTATGAATAGTATGAAAACACTGTTAAAGAGTTTTGTGGATTATTTTAATAGAATGAAAGATTAATTTCTTAGCTTTACCTTTGACAAATAAGTTATGAATGAAATGAAAAGAGCTACGATCTTTTTCTATTTAGACAGTCTTTCAACTTGTAAGCAGAGTAAACAGCCACTTTGAGGTTGTCCTTTATGGTAATAGCTCACTCAATGAGATAATTCTGTTTTCTATTTAGCCTCAACTATCTCAAAACTAGGAGGGTTCAGTTGAATCTCTATAACTGTTATTATTAAGGAGAAGACTAAGGCAGTGAACAGTACTAAAAACAGATACATTTTTACTGAAAATCATTTAAAATATTATTTAACTTTGCTGTAGTTTGCTCACATTAAGGAATTTTTAAACCAGATACCGTGAAAACTAGCCATTGATTCCTTATGTTCTTAATTCCTAAACAGGGTGCTGCTTTCTAAGTATTTTTGTTAGATTTATTTGTATTACTTCTGAGATTTTTGTTTTTAAGACATTTAAACTGGAATACTTTTTTTTAACTGCAATCATTAAATTTATAATACAGCAAATATTACGTTGCATTTATAATTTTAGTAGAGATTTTTACCACATGATGAAAATTCTAACAGAAGCTTATTATTTAACATTTATAGAGTGCAGAAATGTACCAGACACTATTCTAGGCCCTGGAGATGTAGTTATGAACATGTAAAATTCGTGCCCTGCATGAAGTTTCCTTTATAGATGAAGAAAATCTTAATTCTGTTGCATTTATGGAAATGAATGTGATAAGTAGCCGTGCCTACTTCAAACAGATCTATAGGGAGAATGCCAGTACTATGGATCTTATTTGCTAATAAAAAGGTGGAGTTAGACTAGTTTTTTACCAGTGAAGTTATAGAATAAAGACAGTAAGGTCTTTGAGAGTTTTATAGCGTTCATTTTTGTGCATAATGACTTCTGAGAGACTACTTTTAAAACCATATACCATGCGCATTATAACAAGTGTAATTTCCTGTTAGATACACATAGAGCAAGACTATGAGGTTAAAACAAGAGATACCATTAAATCTTTATTGTTAGGAAGTCTCAGAGGATCTCCTTGCAACCAAATTATCCAGAACACAATTTCATGATGAGATGTCAGATTTATCAGGCAACAGAGGACCTTTGTTTTAGCCTGACTGAAGAATATACTTCTAAGTGTCTTCCTACTTTAAGACAATGGTTGTATTCTCCTTTGGCACAAACTGTACTTATAGTAGTTTAAATGTTAAAATTGGTTTGTTTTGCTCCCAGAGACATTACTTTAGTGTTTTAAATTAATAAGTGGAAAATAGCTCTAAATAGTGTGCTGAATGATAAATAATTTTAAAATTTGCAGAGGTCTAATTTTGAGAATCAAATGAGTTGCTCTGGAGATTGGAGGGGAGTGGTGACTTGATGTCTTTAGCCAATAGTAAAGAATAGCAGTGTTCTGTGACTGCATAAAATGAGGTTGGATATTGTTTGAGCCAACTTGAATTTCAGGAATGTAGTTTTGAAGCCTAAACTTTAGAGTGTCAACAATGAGTCAATTTTAGAGGAGATCATAGAAGAAATAATAAAGCTTGTATTGCCAATCAAATGAGAATCTTAGTTAAATGCTAATAATACGGCAGAGTTCTTGCTTACATGTGGATGGATAAGGGCTGATACAGCATTTGGCAAAAATAGCATCAGATGTAGGTAAACTTGCTTTAACACATTTTTAATTAGGAAATTTAAGAGGGCTTTCTCCTGGCTTTAAGAACATTCCCTCATGAAGGGCTCAGGGCCAGGAAATGGATTGCTTTTTTAGTTGTGACTTTGTACTTCTATTAATATAAAAATATTTTTCATTTATTACCCAACATGACTTCATTGTTGACTGTGTGGATTATTTGGCCCATGAAACTTTCCTACATTTATTTTTTGCAAATTGTCCTGTCGTGTGACAAAATGCAGTCAATTTCTTTACTTGTCTGTAGAATCTCTATTTCCTGGCTGCTCATCACTTTCTTGTTTTTGGCTAGTTAAGCCCACTGTCTTTCTGGTTGCAGTCACTTGGTTCATGCTGGAAATACATTTATATACACGTTTGTAGGATAAATACTACTTTATAGGAAATCAAAGAAAAAGAGGAGACAGAGGTCTTTTCATGCAACAAATACTTACTGTTTATGATGTCCCTGGGCACTATTCTTGGAGCTTGAGATACACTAGTGATCAAAACAGAACAGTCCCTGCCGTTGGGAAGCTTACTCCAGTCAGGGGAGATAGAAGCTAAAACATAATAAATTAGGATTTATTTATTTATTTATTTAAAGCATAATAAAAGATTAATATATTATGTTAGAAGCTGATAATTGGTATGGAAAAATAAAGATCAGGGAAAGAGGACAGGTTTGGTTTCAGTTTTAAATAGGATAGTCATAATAGGTCTTTGGAGAAAATGACATTTTAGCAAAGACTTGGAAAGAGTTAGCCCTATTGTCTGGTGGCAGAGTCTGTTGTATGTGAGGAACAGCGAGGAGGCCTGTGTGGCTGGACTGGAGTGAGGGAAGGGGAGAGTACAGTAGTAGGTGGAGAGGTAGAGGTAAGGGAAGGTGGATGGTAAGGATTTTGTAAGGACATGGCTGTTACTCTTAAGTGAATTAGAATGTTACTGGAAGGTTTCAGTGAGACAAATGGTATGAACTGATTTAAATTTCGAAAGGATTACTTTGCTTTCTTTGTAGAGAGCAGAATATGAGGAGGAAGCAGAGGTTGCTGAAACAAGGAAGACTATTTAGGGGGATATTATTATAATTCAAATGGGAGATAATGGTGACTCAGCCTATGGTGATGGTATTAAAGTTGGTGAGAACTAGTTGGATCTTGGATTTGTTTTGAAGGAAGAGTGTTAACAGGATTTCTTGACTCTGAGATGTGTGGTAGAAAAGAAAGAGGAATCAAGAATGACTCTCAAGATTTTTTGATGAGGATTCTGAAAGAAGGATGGTGATACCATCAATTCAGATGAGGAAAAGCTGCATGTGGAGCTGGTTGGACATGCCAAGTCTGGTATGTCTGTTAGACATTCAAGTCATCAATCTTAAGATGCTACATTTAGCATTTACGTAGTGTATTTAGACCAGAGGTGTAATTAGCTCTTAGTCCAGCAGTCTCTGCCCTACCTGCTGTTTTACCTTTATTGTGCTTTGTTTTGCTTTAATAAGTAAGAAAAGTTTGAATCCAGAAGAACATGAGAGTGGTTTCCAGATAAGATGAAGGTTGTTTGATTGAGTGATTTTTTTTTTTTTTTTAAAGTCTCAAAAAGCAGAGCTGGGATCAACAAATGGAAGTTGGAGAAGCAGATTTCAGTAAGGGTAAACTCTGAAAGATTTTACAAGAGAGCTGTTGCAAAAAGGAATAACTTAATTTGAAATTCTTTGCTTACTGTTTCTAATCGTATTTAAGCAGATACTGCACAACCATTTGCCAGGAATATGTCATAAAGAATGTTTGCACTGGGAGGTTAGGCCATGGAATTTTAGGAATGAGATCTTGGAAAATGTCTGTACCTGGCCGGGCGCTGGGGCTCACACCCATAATCCTATCACTTTGGGAGGCCGAGGTGGGCGGATCACCTGAGGTCAGGAGTTCAAGACCAGCCTGGCCAACCTGGTGAAACCCATTTCTACAAAAATTAGCCAGGTGTGATGGTGAGTGCCTGTAATCCCAGCTACTCAGGAGGCTGAGGCAGGAGAATCACTTGAACTTGGGAGTGGGAGGTTGCAGTGAGCTGAGATCGCACCGTTACACTCCAAGCCTGGGCGACAGAGTGAGACTCTGTCTCAAAGAAAAAAAAGAAAAAGAAAATATCTGTACCTGTTGAGCATTTCTGCATTATTATGTGAAACAGACTGATTTAGTAAAAAGAGTACTGGACCAAGACTTGAAAATCATGATTGTCACTTAGTATCAGTATACCTTTGGTCAAGCCATTGAACCCTATCCAAGCTGTCATTTCTTCTTCTGAAAATGAAAGCCTGAACTAGTTGATTTTTTTTTTTTTTTTTAGGTACCTTTAGATCATAGAATAGGGAGAACCATGGGGCTTTCTTTGCAGAAGATGTGGAACTTGAACTGAACATTAAATAATTAGTGTGACTTACTGGGAAAAGGAAGAAAGGTCACTTCAGTTCATTAAGTTTTACAACTCCTCTCCCCCACCAAATCCATGGAATTACAAACAACTAAGGACTATAAGTGAAGGCAAAGATGGGAGTGCCCAGAGCCTGCCCTTCAGCTCTTTTTGTTTAACTGTGGATGTACGTAGTTTTTGAAATCTGCTGTAAGTGACTGGATGATTAGCATCCTTTAGATATATATTTAAAATACTGCTATGTATAAGGTTCCACGTTAGGTCTTGAGAGCGCTATAAGGAGTTTTATTTTGGTAGAAGAAGCGAGTCCGTACTTGTGTTACTTAACAAATAATGTAAGAAATGTCAGTGAAAATACCATTGGGAATTTAACAGTGGAAAAGAATAGTTTTAGCTGGTAAGATTTGGGAAAACTTTGTGGAGGATAGTCTTTTGGAGGTAGACCTTGAAAATATGCAAACCTGGTAGAGAGAGAAGACATTTTGTAAAGAAATATTTTTTAACTATTTTAATGAACACAAGTACTAAAAGCTATAAAATAGTACTAATTACAGATAAATTTGTTTTTAAACCCACCTAGTGAGTTTTTTTTTTTTTTTTGGGGTGTGTGTGTGTGTTTATTTTTGTTTTTTGGTGAAAAACTTTATTAAGAAACCAATTTTTAGGCCAGGTGCTGTGGCTCACGCTTGTAATCCCAACACTTTTGGAGGCTGAGGCAGAAGGATCACATGAGGCCAGGAGCTCGAGCCCGGCCAGCACAACATAGGGAGACCCTGCCTCTGCAAAAACAGAATAAACCAGATTGTAAATACAATACTGTAAATACTGTTCTGTTGAGGTGGGGGGGTGTGGGTGGGCGTGCGTGTGTGTGTGTGTGTGTGTGTATGTATGGATTTTTTGTTACTTGTTTTCTCTGTTGTCTGATTGTATCTCTCAATTTTTTAAATTTTGCTTTCGTTTAGATACACAGAAGTAAAAACAAATGGAAATTTCATCTCAAGGATGGCATTATGAATCTTAATGGAAGAGATTATATATTTTCCAAAGCCATTGGAGATGCAGAATGGTGAAGAGTTGCTTTTTTTCTTTTATAAATAAAAGAAACTTAAAAAAAGTTTAAAGCGGACAGTTTGAAACTTGGGGCATACGCCAACCAAAACTTAATTTCTGCATGTCAGAAAAGTGCAGTAGAAGCAAAGCTACTGGAACAAAGATAGACCTTGACAACATAGACACTACTTACTGGCAAGCCATGGAACTGTAGCACCTGGGGTTGTTGGGTGGGAGGGTTGGGGTTTTGTGTAGGAAAACCATAATTGTTGATTTTAAATACAGGTACCTGCCACCGGTAATTAGCATGTAAAGCTTTGTCTATATTCCTTCCTCCAACTTGGGTTCAATCAGAAGATACTTGTTGGAATGAACTGAAGAAACTTCGGTTTTGATAGATTGAACTGAAACTGCTTATTGTATGTGGTTATATTTGGTAAAAGTTGCGTGTGAGCTTTTTACAAAAGGGTAAGAATTGTGTTGAATTTTAATTCACTTGTATAAGAAAACAATTTAAAACTCTCATAGTAGGTCTTAAATATTTTTACTTGCTATTCTCCCTCAGTGATATATACCTCTTCCTTTCCAGCTTTATGAAACATCTATTTACGATTTAAAGTTATCAGTGATCATAGTTTGGAGATAAAATTTGACCCAGGAATGAATATTTATTTTAATTAGGTTTTCATACTTATTAAATGTAATTAAAGACTTGGGTCTTGTCTGAGTTCAGTGGAATTGAAACGACAACTTTAATTTCCTTACAGAAAAACTTAATTTGTTTCTTTTAGTGCCACACCTTAAAAAGAAACCCCAAACTAGCTCCTCAGGAATATAGTTTTATTTTGCAAGCATACCATCTAGCTGAAATTGTATACACATGAATATATGTAGACTTTTCCTGTTGGGCTGAAGTGTGTGCTTATAAATGTGTTTAGTTTTTAAGCTAAACATCCAGTAAACAGTCTGTGCATTGATTAGCATAGGGCAGGTGGTGAGGACCTGGATTTTTATTAAACAATTTAGTAATTATAAAAGTTTCTTGTGTTTACTAGTAAAGAATTTTAAAAATCTATTCTAATTCAACAAGTTTTTAAAATCAACTTTGTAATTTGAGGGGAAAATTTGGGGGGAAGAGGTGGGTGGGCCACTAAGTTACCTCTCTTTCATTTGGTGGCCCTTCCAGGCCATTGAAAATAAAGACGTTGGCTCCAGTTTGCACATCGGGAAGAAAGCATAGAAATTTGACTTGTATATTAAAAATAATAGAAATGTAATATGTATATTAAGAATGCATAGGTCTGTATTCTGTAAGGGGCTCTGAAGAACAATATGGCACTGCTGTGTTCAGTGTGAATTCGCTGCCTGGGAGAACTGCAGGAATGCTTGTCTTCACCATTGTGTTCTTACAACGAATTCAACTTTCCATGGTTTATCTTGACAAAATTTACATGTGTTTAGGTTACTTGTATATTGATATATTTTTTTAATCTTCAGTTTTTGTCTTCCTTTTGCCTTTGTGTTTTCAGAAGTAACACATAAACACTTTTTAAAGTACAGTACAAAGAAGAAAACTGTGAGCTATTATGTAGTATTCCTTTTTTAACACAAATCTTTTAACTTTAAAAAAAGGCAAAAATTTTTTTTTCAACTTCCCACCCAGCTTACCACCTTGATCTCTTTAAATTATGTTCTAAACTTTGGTGTAAATGGTGATGTCTAGCATGCTAGTAGTTAGATTTTATTTAGCTGCCATAACTGGTAATACAGTTTTTATTTTGACTATATTAATTAGTTTTTTGAGGGGAAGTTTGTTTATTCTGCGACTCTCAAAGCACACAGAGGTTTTAGAATATATATTACTATTAGTGAGACTGAGAGAAGAGGAAATGGGAGGGAGTAACATCACAGAAGTCCTGTTGTTCAACTGTTCTTTAATATAGTTGCTAGTAGGTTTGTATTTACTCAATAAAGCTTAAGTCAGTGACCTGAACTACCTATAAAAATTGAGCAGTGCTGCAGTGTTGCTTAAGTGAAACCCTTTGGCTATCTAGTAGTTTTTATGCTACTGAAACTTGGATTACTGTATGATACTCAGCTTGTCTTGGGCCCTCTATGTAGACAAACATTAGTATTCATAGTAGCATTGTTTACTGGCCTGTTTTTATAACTTTATTTTTCAAATATTAACAACCACTGCTTTCAGAGTGGTTATTTTGTTATTTTTGAAGCAGGAAATAACCCTTTGTATTTGCACCTGTGTATTGCATATTAATTATGGTATACTTGGCAAATGCTTTTCTTTTACCTGTGAAAATTCTGAAGGCTGGTCCAAGCTACATTGCATACCAAATTGTGCTCTTACATATTATTTGCATTGTGTCCTTTTTAATCAAATAGCATGTTTTAGTTTTATTATAGTAGCTTTTGCTGTAAGAATGTCACTTGCTTATCTTTTATTGTACTTGAATTCTTAATCATGCTTTTAACATTGTATTTAACAAATCATTTCGTATTAGGTTCCATTGAAATGTCATTCCTTTGAAAAGGCAAGGGATTTCCACTTTGAGAATTTTAAAATGAAAGTAGCATGTTTATCTAAAGGCAGAAAATAGTTCAGACTTGGTATTATGAAAATAAGTAATGGTTTCTGGAGAGGATTTGTTTAGATTTGCACAGATGGTGATGGCACCTTTTACTTAAAAAAACATTAACAGTGCTAAAGAAAATTTACCCAAAATTACAAGATAAAACATGGAAATGTGTGCCTTTCAGTATACAAACTCTTGCTTGGTGGTCATTTGTGTAATCAGACCATTTGAATGCCTGAGAGCATGTTTAATTTCTGTGGAGTGCCACATATGGCTAAAACAACTCTTTAATGTGCAATTAATTTCTAGAGTAAAATGTCTGTTATATGAGGGGGATCTTTATATTGGGCTTTTCTATTTTTTAAATGTTCACATTTCTTTCTGTTAATTAAAATGTCATCATAATGTCACATTTACACTGTTGCCTCTTTTAAAAGCAAAGCCACTCTGTTCTAAGATTACATCAAGACGAGCAGTGTGTAGTAATTAAAATGTATGCTTGATGAGCATAATAGATTCTGGTTTTAGGAAATAACATACAGCTTTTATATGAATATTTTCTTTTGCTGTAGTGAAAATCAAAGATTTTTTTTTTCCTGGCTTTTATGGAGGAATGAAAAGAGTTGTCTCCCTGTAAGAGTAATTTTTGATTCTCATAGCAATAATGTCACCATTCTTACCAGAGGGTGAATACCCCTTGTATAGGAAAACAGACGTAATTTCCTCTTGGGAGTTCTCTTTATGACTTAGCATTTTCTTCCACTTGAGAAAATTCCTGTTTTTCCGATTATTTCATATTGAACTTTTTTTTGAGCTTTTGTGCAATGTAATAGTTTATTGATCCATCTTTGTACGTTTTCATTTCATGTCTTTCTTCCACCTACCTGTCAGAATCAGCTATAGCAGATTTTGAATTCGTTAGTTAAAAAATAGTTGCTTTATTTGTTTCCTCATGAGTTTGTTAAATAGCTTTGCATTTTAGTCCTCTATTATGCTATGGAAATGATTATGAAGTTTATATTCTTCCCTTTTTAAGCCTGCCTTACTCTGTCTTTTGTCATTGTCTATGGTTTAATGAAGAACACACCAAACTAACATTTTTGTTTATTTTGAGGAACAAAACTTTTTCTCTTCTCTTTTAAGGGAAGTTACTACACATTGAGTTAGTAATTACTCTTTCAGTCAAGGTTCCTTAATAAGTCCAGTCTGCATCAGGACTATGATTTGGGGGGCAGGGCTAATCCTTTTTGCTGTTCTGAGCTACTATTGTCAACTGCTGTTGTACATACTGTTATGTGTAATGGCGTAAATATATTTATTATGTTTGTAAAATTCATTGCAGATCAAGGTTGCTCTTCTGTGATATATGGGATATTATGTTTTAAAGACCATCTTGGAATACAATTAGAGAACTTAGTATTTTGATGTACTAAGACCTATTTTAAGTTTAATATTCTACCTTTGCAAAAACTTTAATTAAAGATGTTATTTAAAAAAAGTAATGTTGCTTGCTTTGCTTACTAGTATATGGCATTGTTATAGATAATTGAATAAAATACAATTTAGAAAGGAAAATGCTTTACATTGTTAATGAGAATTCCATTTAACAACAAAAAGATGCTAAATTCTGTACCTTAAAGATAAGTAGGTTGAGATGTCAATTTGAATTAGTAAACTGTGTTGCAAATTATTAATAGTAGCTTTTAAAAAGTTGTATTTTCCAGGCACACAGGAATTTAGGTTGGGCAAATTCACATTAACAAATTATAACTAAAAATTGGTATAATTAACATTGTTTTTAAAAATAAAGATTACTCCTTGTGAAATATTAATAATTAACATATTGTATTAAATGAGTATTTCTACTCCAAAGTATAGATTACCTAGGATAAAAACATTGTTATTTCTCTGTTTAGCCAAACCACGTCCTCTTAGTTCAGAGGTTATAAATAATTGCATATTAGGAGAATTGGGTTACTGAGGTTTGTATTGCATATTGAATATATTTTGTGTTATTTTAGAAGATACTAAATAATTAGCAGGTATTTTAATTTTATAGTTAATTCAGCTGAATCATTAAGAACCTCACCTTTTTGTATTTTTTTATCCTGTTAACAGACTATCTAGAAAACATGCAAATTTTAACTATTAACGTAATCATAATAAAGATATCTTATTTATTGCCAGCAAATCTTGTATTTTGCAGTTTAATTCAAGCTCCTACTTTGATTAAGCTTAAGCTTTTGGCTTTTGTTTCTCCATCTGTAAAATGACAAGATTTTGAGGATGAAATGAGGTGTGATGCATGTAAAGCTCTTACGCTGGTGCCTAGTACACGGTCAGCACTCAGATGTCACAATTATTTGCTTAATTTCATAATTATTTGCATAATTTAAAATTACTTGTGCACCAGGAAAAAAAATTAACGATCAAAAGTAGCAAAAACAAATTGAGAGTCAGTGAAACACAAACAAGCCTGGGAGGGTAAGTTGGTGAAACAATGCATCTGGTTACAGCAGAAAGTGTCAGAGGGAAGAAAATTGAGTGCTGGGTATGGGAGAGGGGTAATGAAACAGTGGGAGGGCTTTTAAGCTCCCTCTCTCCCCCTGCCAAAAAAGTCCTAGATTATATATGTCTAAGTAAGTCGAATTTTCTGAAAGCTAAAACTATGATAGAACTATCATTTTAAAAATTGACTTTTCCAAATATTAATGGAGTCTGTCCAGTTAATTTAGGGAGAAAAACAGAGTTGTCAAACACTGAAGATACGGATACATCACTGATTCTCACAATGTCTCCTCCACTTTGAAAAAGGGCATATTGACTTCTCTGTGTTGACAGAACCTCCATGCTAATGATGCATAGGTTAGGGTGGCTTTGCTGAGTGGGGCAAGTAGGACCAGGAAAACTAAAGTTCACCCAGGTTAGTTGCAGGAGATGAAGAAGTAAAGGTTTTTTGGGGTTTTTTTTGTTTGTTTTTTTTTGAGAGTGAGTCTCACTCTGTCACCCAGGCTGGAGTGCAGTGGCACTGTCTCGGCTCACTGCAAGCTCTGCCTCCCAGGTTCACGCCGTTCTCCTGCCTCAGCCTCCCAAGTAACTGGGACTACAGGCACCCGCCACCATGCCTGCCTAATTTTGTTCTTGTATTTTTAGTAGAGACAGGGTTTCACCGTGTTAGCCAGAATGGTCTCGATCTCTTGACCTCGTGATCCACCCGCCTTAGTCTTCCAAAGTGCTAGGATTACAGGCGTGAGCCACCATGCCCGCCTGAGAGTAAAGCTCTTTAGAGCTGTTTACTTTCAGCAGGGATGCACAAGGGACATTTGTTTTTTGGCTTCTCAGTGTCAGAATACCCTTACTGTCTTGCTTCATACCAAGAAGAATGGAGGGTAATATATACCTCTTTATGGAAGTAGAATAGCAAGTAAGAAGTCACCCATCACTGGATCCAGAAACAGGGACCAAAATCTTGAGAAGTGGTCAGACTGATGCTTACACTCAGGACTTTGAGTCTTAAGAGCATGAAACAAAGTTGAAGGATCAGAGGTCCTGTATATGTTCAGGTCTGGTGGTGTGATAGTGACTGGGGCAAGAGGGCTATTGGCAACCTCCTGAGCAGACTTTTGCTGCAAACTACTGTACCCTTCCAATCCCTTTTCTGCTTAAAATAATCAGAGTCTCTTTCTATTGTTTGCAACCAAGAAAAAGCATTATTCATGCAAAGTATGTCTTAAGAATCACGTTTCCCTTGTGGGAGTCTTGCCTTCACAATTAGCCCTTTCTTCCAATTAGGCATTCAATATCCTATTCAGAAATCTTCAGTGAATTACCAAAATAGCAATACTTGTAATATCAGCATCACAATTGTGGTTGGCTGATTACCTTGGAACATAAAGGAGTTTGTTACATTTAAGCCCGTTATATATTGTCGTTCATGTATTCTGCAAATACTTGGGTACCTACTATGTGTATCGTGATAACTAGACCCATATTCAAACCCAGTACAGTGTTCATGAAGTGACTGATTGGTAGAATTGGCAGAATCCCTTCAAGATTCTTCATCCCTTGCATAGCCTCTCTCTGGGGGGCCAATCTGGGCCTCAGTGGATGAGGCCACTGGAGGTCCATTTGTAGGATTTGAAAGAGCACAGAGACTCCAAAGTCCTTGACATCTTCCTGAACTTGTTCTAGCCCAAGTCTGCTTTGATCTGCTTTCCAAGACTTCCTGTCCTCCTTGGTGTGAAATATATAAGGACCCTGTGCTCTGTCTTGAGCTGGCACTCAGTTTTTAAGTTCTACATTATAAAGAGGGTGTGTGCTATATGTACTTAGTGTTATTTTCATGTTCTTAAAACTTCCTTTTTGACATGTGTTCTGGAGCCTTTCCATAGAATTCGTCTCCCACAACCAAGAGTTCCTGTTCTCAAGGAGGGCATTACAGGTAGAAGAAGGACACTGAAAGATTTTAGACACAGCTTTTGTGGAACAGAGAGAAGTGTTTGGAAATACTGGTTTTGAAGTATGCAGCAAGTATGAAGAAGAGGGGGATGGGGACTTGGAATAAATACTTCTTGAGGTGCCAAATGCATTGTCTGTTTTTTCAAATACACACAGTACCCTTGAGGGTAGTTATTTTTATCTTCATTTTACAGATGAGTTGATGGAGCTTTGTGTGGAGGCCAAGTAATTTGCCTAAGGCCACACAGTGAGACTATAGTTTGAAGCTAGGGCAGATTGGCAGAGTGAGGTCAAGATACTCCATCCCTAGCTTAGGATGGGATGGGTCTTTTCATCACCTCAGTTTCCAGGAACGAATGGTTTCCATCTTAGATACTGTTAATAAGAGGCTGTGGCTTTGCAGCAACCTGGTCTCTTGTTTCTATTCAGAGGAGATATTCTGTCTGTACTCACCACTCTGAAAAGACAGACAAATAAAAACACTGGCTGGGACCATGACAGCAAAGTCCTGAAGAGTCATTCAGTGAAGACTTGGGGATTGGCAAAGTAGTCAGTTCTGTTTTTACCCTCTCCTAATAGTTCAATGAGTTAAAGGAAAAGAATGTTTTCACACACACACACACAAATCAGTATGTTTGTTTGCCTGAAGGAGATCTGTTTAGCCTCACCTCGTATCACTTCTCTTCTGGTGAATCTGATGGTGAAATAAGTTTATTCCTAAGAGAGCTCCCTAATGCAATTAAAGTGAGCATGGCTTCTGCCGGTTTCATGGCGGGATGCATCAAGAATATAGAAACTTGGAGACAAATGTCCTGTGGTGGTTGTTATAGTCTGAATGTTTCTACCCCCCCCACAAATTCATATGCTGCAATTCTAACCCAAGGTGATGGTATTAGAAGAGGGTGTCTTTGGGCAGTGAGGGCATAATGCACTTATGAAGAGACTCAGAGACCTAGCTAGCCCCTTTCACCATGTGAGAGTGCAACAAGGAACAACCTCGCACCAGACACCAAATCTGCTGGCCCCTCGATCTTGGACTTCTCAGTCTCCAGAACGGTGAGACATAAATGCCAATTGTTTAGAAACTACCAGTTTCATGGTATTTTGTTACGGCAACCTGAACTGACTAAGACAGTTACTGAAAAACCCCACTTTAAATATGTGAGCATGGGAGCCCACATTGCTGGACAGCCTCATGGTAAAGCTGTCAGATCCTGGTCTTGGCATATTTTGCAGTAGTGTTGTGCCCAGGGAGGGGGGCAGTCAGTCCTGGGGGACAGGCAATAAGGAAGTGAACTGCTGGCCAAAAATATAAACACAATCATAATTAAATTGATTAAATTTAGTGCTTTTTATTATTACCACGTGCCAGCAATCCTAAACTATGTCAATGATAGAACACCTTTCCATAAGAAATGATTTATTTGTTCTAACTGGTCTGTTACAGTTAGTGTTGAGTGTTTTTCCATTTTTTTTTTACCGTGATGAAATATATGTAAAAGTTACCATTTTCGCCATTTTTAAGTGTACAGTTCAGTGGCATGAAACATATTAATGTTTAGTTTTAATATTTGTTAACTTCATTTTTTTTTACCTTTCACATACATGAAATAAGTCAATCACAAAAAGATAAATACTACATAATCCACTTAAATGAGGTTATCTATAGTGATCCAATTCTTAGAAACAAAAAGTAGAATGGTGGTTACCCCAGGCTGGAGAAAGCAGGAAATGATTAATTGTTCAGTGGATATAGAGATTGAGTTTTGCAAGATGAAAAAGTTCTGGAGATCTGTTGTACAACTGTGTGAATGATCTTAACACTACTAAACTGCACAGTTAAAATTGGGTAAGGTGGTAAATTTTATGTTGTATGTGTTTTTTGTTTTTACTACAGTAGTAAAAGAAGAAAAGCTTATTATTACTATTATTATTTTGAGACATCATCTTGCTCTGTTACCCAAGCTGCAGTGCAGTGGCATGATCATAGCTCACTGCAGCCTCAACCTTCGGGCTCAAGTGATACTCCTTCCTCGGCCTCCACAGGAGCTGGGACTACAGGTACGTACCACCACACCTGACTAATTCTTTATTTTGTAGTAGAGATTAGGTCTTGCTATGTTGTCCAGGCTAGTCTCAAACTCCTGGGGTTAAACAATCTTTCCACCTCGGCCTCCAAAAGTATTGGGATTACAGGTGTGAGCCATTGTGCCTGGCCTACATATTTTTTAGTGAACGTTGTGTTCAGTGTGGAAGTTAATTCAGACAACTCCCAGTTATATAGTCAGACTCCAACATGAGGGCACAGCCATATTAGTTTGTTTCTAAAGTAGATTCTTGTAGGTTTAGAATTGTTTCTACTCACTTATGGCTCAGCTCATGCCTCCAACTTCTGTGGTAGTGTCTATTTTTGTGTTTAAGCAGTAGAATAAAAAGGAAGAGTTGGAGCACAACAGCTGTAAGGAAAGAAACAAAATTTAGTTCTTCAATTACATCCTTCTATGTGACCACTGGGAATTTTTATTTCTGCTTAATTATGAAACAAATGCGTGGACTGTGAAGTGCAATCATTTTGTTTGGTAAATGCAAATTTTGGTCCGTACATGAAATACATTCATTTCATTTTATGATTATTACTGAAAATAATTGTGTCATATAAGAGAGGAAGAAGTATTAAGAAATGAAATGTTCTGGATATCAAATATGCTAAAAACTGGAAATCAGAGAATCAGAATCAGATCCTATTCTTTTTTTCTTTTTTTTTTTGAGACAGAATCTCACTCTGTCACCCAGGCTGCAGTGCAGTGGCGCCATCTAGACTTACTGAAACCTTTGCGTGAAACCTCCACCTCCCAAGTTCAAGTGATTCTCCTGGTTCAGCCTCCTGAGTAGCTGAGATTACAGGCATCCACCACCACTCCAGGCTAATTTTTGTATTTTCAGTAGAGACAAGTTTTCACCAAGTTGGCGAGGCTGGTCTCGAACTCCTGACCTCAAGTGATCCACCGACCTCGGCCTCCCAAAGTGCTGGAATTACAGGTGTGAGCCACCGTGCCTGGCCAGATCGTATTCTTTAATTATTTGAAAACAAACATTTTATTAACTACAGAAATAGTGGCATGGTGGAGAAAGCATGAGCTTTAGAATTGGATAGACTTGAATTTGAATTCAGGCTCCACTCTCTCCTCGGCAGACCTTGGACAAGGCATTTAAGTGCTTTGTCTGTTAAACGAG
Source organism: Mandrillus leucophaeus (assembly GCF_000951045.1). Taxonomy (NCBI): domain Eukaryota; kingdom Metazoa; phylum Chordata; class Mammalia; order Primates; family Cercopithecidae; genus Mandrillus; species Mandrillus leucophaeus. The sequence continues at coordinate 2,051,394 of NW_012109808.1, read as the reverse complement.
AATAACAGTACCTCCCTTGTAAGGATGTTTTTGCCATGAATAAGGAGTGCAGAGCACATAGCACAGGTTTAAGCACAGAGCAGGCGTACCATGGCCTAGTGCATTAGTTTCCTATGGTTGCCATAACAAATGACCACAAACTGGGTGGTTTAAAACAATAGAATAAATTTTGGTTCTTTGTCTTCTCTTCACTACTTGGTTCTGAGAACTGGTTAGACTTCGGAAGCTGCTCAATTTCTGTATTTTCTTGCCCCTAGGTCTTAGCAACAGAAATCAAGTTTATGAACGGGAATGGCTTCACTGCCTATGAGGAGGTCTTTTTTTTCTGATGAACCCTGGACTTAAGGGAACACATGGGGAGAAGGTGAGAACTCTGGAGGGAGATGCTGTCCCTAAGTGAGGAAGTTTAAGGAAAAGGAATAGATCCCTGACAGGTTATAAGCACATTCAAGAAAAAGATGAATTAGAGTGAGAAGCCAGGTGGCCCAGTCAAGTGCTAAGTGGGGAGATAAGGACTTCACCTCTCTCGTATGAATTTTGCTGAACATTTTGCCGCCTTTTGCTAAGTTTTTCTTTTGAGCTTTAAAGTACTCATTATGAATTGTTCTGACTCTGGCCTTGGCAGAAAAGGTTTTGTTTTGCAACCAGCCAGGCACAACCAACCCTACTGATATCATTGCTATTTCTTTTCATAAAGGAGTAGAATAAGGAAGCCAGCCACCACTCTGTGATTTGGCATAAGATTTCAATTTGCTTCTCATCCGGACCTGGACATTGGGAGGAGGAGTGGGGTTGGTGGAAAGGGAGGAAGGGTCATAGCCATTGCCAGTGCTATTAATGATCTGATCTGGAACAAGGGATCTTTTTCAGAGTGGGTCTGGGGTGGAAGAAAGAAAAGCTACCCTCCACTGGCCATCAGCCTTGCTCCTTGTTGCTTAATGAGGAGTGAAAGAAAGGGAACTGCAGCAGGACCTCTCAGCAGCATGCAGCTGCTCTGAAACAGAGAGTAGACTTGTAGCTGTCCTCTCTCAAGCTCAGTTTTTGAACTGCACTCCAGGATGGCAGAACTGCCAAATGCCATGGCTGTTGCTTGGTGTTGCTATCCTTTAGTCTTTCATTTGGCAGAGAGGAGCAGAAAGCTTGGGAGTTACCTGTGTGAAGCACCTACTCATCATCAGGACTCTTAGTTTCATGGTACAGGAACCCAACTGTGAAGCACCTACTCATAGTCAGGACTCTTAGTTTCATGGTACAGGAACCCAACTCAATCTGGCTTGAGCAAAAATAGAAATGTAGTGACTCACTGAACTGCAATACCAGTTTCAAGCAAGACTGGAAACCAGGTTTAACTGAAGTTATCAAGGCGCTCTTTCTAGCTACATCTCTTAGCCCAGCTTCACTTTAAGTTTTAATCTCACATTTGTCTACCCTTGACAGACCCTTAATGCTTCAAAAGAAGATGGTGGCTACCCATGACCCTACATACATATCCTTAAAGTTTGTGGGCCAAGAGAATTTCTTATTTTAATTTTCTGTTTTGAAACTTTTGTTGAAGTGCACCAATTGGCCTGGCTTGGACCTGTGGACAATCCTTGGACTAATCACTGTATTCAAAAGAGTGTAGGTTCATAATTGTATTAGTCCATTATCACACTGTTACAAAGAACTACCTGAGACCGAGTAATTTATAAAGAAAAGAGATTTAATTGACCCACAGTTCTGCATGGCTGGGGAGGCCTCAGGAAACTTACAATTGAGCAAGGTGCATCTTACTATGGTGGAAAAGGAGAGAGCGAGAGCGAAGTGTGCAGTGCCACACTTATTTTATTTTATTATTTATTTTTAAGTTCCGGGGTACACGTGCAGGATGTGCAGGTTTGTTACATAGGCAAACGTGTGCCATGGTGGTTTGCTGCACCTGTCAACCCATTGCCTAGGTATTAAGCCTAACATGCATTAGCTCTTTTCCCTAATGCTCACCCTCCTGTCTTCCCCTGGCAGGCCCCAGTATGTGTTGTTCCCTTCCCATGTTTCCATGTGTTCTCATTGTTCAGCTCCCCCTTATAAGCGAGACTAAGCAGAGTTTGGTTTTCTGTTCCCACATTAGTTTGCTGAGGATAATGGCTTCCAGCTTATGTCCTTCCTGCAAAGGACATGATCTCATCCTTTTTATGGCTGCATAGTATTCTGGGGGGTGTGTGTGTATATGTATGTGTGTGTGTGTGTGTGTGTGTGTATATATATATATATATATCTCACATTTGCTTTACCCAGGCTATCATTGATGGGCATTTGGGTTGATTGTGCTATACTTTTAAACCATGAGATCTCGTGAGAACTCACTATCATGAGAACAACAAGGGGGAAATCCGCCCCCATGATCCAATCATCTCCCACCAGGCCCCTCTCCTGACACATGGGGATTACAATTACATGTGAGATTTGGGTGGGGACACAGAGCCAAACCATACCAAGAATTGTCCCAAGTTGGGTCACATGCCTACCTCTACCCAAAGAAGGCCGGGTACACGCCATTATTGTCAACTTGACGAGGACCACATCAGGGAAAGAACATGTAAAGCAAAAGTAGTTGCAGTTTCTTTTATTCACTCATTCATTCATTTGCCAATTCAGTGTATCCAAATTACCAAGAGCCTACAATGTGACAGACACTATTCTAGGTGCTAGGGATATGGTGGAGAGCATAACAGACCAAGCCCCTGCTCTCACAGAGCTTACATTCTAGTTGGGAAAGACAAATGATTAGTAAGTAAAAATTTAAAATTAAATAAGTAGATAAATACGTAAATGATAAGTGCAATTGAGACCAGAGAAGGACAATGAAATATACAGTGTACAGGGGAGTGAGTACTACTCCAGGAAATGTGGCTGACGAAGTCTTTTCCGAAGAGATAACATTTAAGGTGAAACTTACAGGATGAAGAGGAGGTCTCATATAGAATAAGGAGACAGAGGAGGGGCAAATTCTCTCTCTCATCTTGAGCTAAATAAAATATTCATCTTTTGCCCCAGAACATCAAAGCTCCCGGTTCTTGAGCCTTCAGACTCTAGGAATTATACCATTGGTTTATCCAGTTTTCAGGCTTCTGGACTCAGACTCAATTCCACCATTATCTTTCCTGGTTCTCCAGTTTGCAGACAACATATTGTGAGACTTCTCAGTCCCCATAATTGCATGAGCCAATTTTCATAATAAACCGATTATCTTTCTCTCCCTCTTTCTGTCTGTATATGTGATTGATCCAGTGGCTGGACCAATTTAAATTTCTCCCAACAGTGTATAAGTGTACCTTTTCTCCACAGCTTCACCAACATCTGTTATTTTTTGACTTCTTAACAAAAACCATTCTGAGTGTTGTGAGGAGGTATCTCATTGTGGTTTTGATTTGCATTTCTCTGCTGATTGGTGATGATGAGCACTTTTCGTATGTTCGTTGGTCTCTTGTTAGTCTTTTGAGAAATGTCCATGTCCTTTGCCCACCTTTTAATGGGGTTATTTGTTTTTTTGCTTGTTCAATTAAGTTCCATATATGTATATTCTATTAGTTTTGTTTCTCTGAGAACCCTAATAAAGACCTGAAAATCTACGTCTTTAAAATCAACAACAACAAAAAAGTCCTGTGTTAAGCAACAGATTACTCAGAACTGAAAAGAGAATTAGTGAACTGAGAGTTAGTCTTAAGGAAATTACCTAAAATACAGCACAAATAAGTAAAGATTTAAAAGGAGGAGAGGTTGCTGCATGGTGATTACAGTAAGGAAGGCAATCACACATTAATTAGAAGTTCCCATAGAAAAAGATAAAAGAAAGGCAACATTTGAAGAGAGATTAATCATGATTTTTCTTTTTACTTTTTCAACTTTTATTTTAGGATCATCAGGTTCATGTACAGGGTTGTTACAGAGGTATTATATTGTGTGATGCTGAGGTTTGTGGTATGACTGAAACCATCACCCTGGTAATGAGCAGAGTATCCAACAGGTAGTTTTTCAACCCATGCTCCTGTCCTTCTCTCCCCATTCTAGTAATCCTCAGTATCCGTTGTTCCCATTTTATGTTCATGCATACCCAATGTTTGACTCCCACTTACAAGTGAGAAAACGTGGTATTTGGTTTTCTGCTTCTGCATTAATTCACAGGGTTTCATTTTTTTTTTTTTTTTTTTAGATGGAATCTCGCTCTGTCGCCCAGGCTGGAGTGCAGTGGCACCATCTTGGCTCACTGCAAGCTCCACCTCTCAGGTTCACGGCATTCTCCTGCCTCAGCCTCCCGAGTAGCTGGATTATAGGCACCTACCACCATGCTCGGCGAATTTTTTTTTTGTATTTTTAATAGAGACAGGGTTTCACTGTGTTAGCCAGGATGGTCTCAATCTCCTGAGCTCGTGATCCACCCGCCTTGGCCTCTCAAAGTGCTGGGATTACAGGCATGAGCCACCGCACCCGGCTGGATTTCATTCTTTTTTATCACTGCATTGTATTCCATGGTGTGTATGTACCACATTTTCTTTATCCAGTCCACTGTTGGTGGGCACCTGGGTTGATTCCATGTTTTTTCTATTGTGTGTTGTGTTGCAATGAACACACAGGTGTCCTTTTGGTAGAACAATTTGTTTTTCTTTGAGTATATACCAAGTAATGGGATTGCTAGGTTGATTAGTAGCTCAACTTTTAGTTCTTTGAGAAATCTCCAAACTGCTCTCTGCATTAGCTGGGCCAAGTTACTTTCCCTCCAATGGTGTATAAATGTCCCTTCCCCCACGCCCCCAACAGCTTGGTCCACATCTGTTATTTTTGACTTTTTAATAAAGCCATTCTGACTGTTGTGAGATAGTATCTCATTGTGGTTTTGATTTTGCCTTTCTGACTGTTGTGAGATAGTATCTCATTGTGGTTTTGATTTGCATTTCTCTGATGATTAAACCATTTTTTCATATGTTTCTTGGCTGCTTGTGAGTCTCCTTTTGAGAAGTTTCTTTTCATGTCCTTGCCCACATTCTAATGAGGTTATTTGTTTTTTGTTTGTTCAACTGTTTAAATTCCTTATAGATTCTGGATATTTGACCTTGGTCAGATGCATAGTTTACAAATATTTTCTCCCATTTTGTAGGTTATCTGTTTACATTTTTGGTAGTTCCTCTTGTTGTGCAGAAGTTCTTTAATTAAGTCTCACCAACATTTGTTTTTGTTGCAATTGCTTTTGGGGACTAAGCCACACATTCTTTGCCAAGGCCAATGTCAACAAGGGTATTTCCTAGGTTTTCTTGTAGGATGTTTTTATAGGATTTTTGTTGTGGGAAGTCAGGGACCCCGAATGGAGGGACCAGCTGAAGCCATGGCAGAAGAACATAAATTATAAAGATTTCATGGACAATTATTAGTTCCCCAAATTAATAATTTTATAATTTATTATGCCTGTCTTTACTGCAATCTCTGAACATAAATTGTGAAGATTTCATGGACACTTATCACTTCCCCAATCAATACCCTTGTGATTTCTTATGCTTGTCTTTACTTGAATCTCTTATACCGTCATCTTCGTAAGCTGAGAAGGATGTATGTTGACTCAGGATCCTGTGATGATTACATTAACTGCACAGATTGTTTGTAGAGCACGTGTGTTTGAACAATATGAAATCTGGGCCCTTTGAGAAAAGAACAGGATAACAGCAATGTTCAGGGAACAAGAGAGATAACCTTAAACTCTGACTGCTGGTGAGCTGGACGGAACAGAGCCATATTTCTCTTCTTTCAAAAGCAAATAGGAGAGATAAATATCGCTGAATTCTTTTTCTCAGCAAGGAACATCCTGAGAGAGAATGGCCTCTGAGGGTAGGCCTCTGAAATGGCCACTTTAGGGGTGGCTGTCTTTTATGGTCGAAGCCGAAGGGATGAAATAAGCCCCGGTCTCCTGTTGCTTTCCCAGGTTTATTAGGACGAGGAAATTCCCGCCTAATAAACTTTGGTCAGACAGGTTGTCTGCTGTCAAACCCTGTCTCCTGATAAGATGTTATCAATGACAATGCATGCCCGAAACTTCATTAGCAATTTTAATTTTGCCCTGTCCTGTGGTTCTGTGATCTCGCTCTGCCTCCGTTTGCTTTGTGATATTTTATTACCTTGTGAAGCATGTGATCTCTGTGACCCACACCCTATTCATGCACTCCCTCCCCTTTTGAAAATCACTAATAAAAACTTGCTGGTTTTATGGCTCAGGGAGCATCACAGAAACTGCCGACATGTGATGTCTCCCCCGGACACCCAGCTTTAAAATTTATCTCTTTTGTACTCTTTCCCTTTATTTTTCAGACCAGCTGACGCTTAGGGAAATAGAAAAGAACCCATGTTAACTATCGGGGGTGGGTTCCCCCAATAGATTTTGAGGTCTGACATTTAAATCTTTTTAATTTTTGTGTATAGTGATAGGTAGGAGTCCAGTTTCATTCTTCTGCATATGGATAGCCAGTATCCCAGCACTATTTATTGAAAGAGAGTCTTTTCCTCATTGCTTATTTTTTTCAGTTTGTTGAAGATCCAGTGGTTGTGTGTCGCTTTATTTCTGGGTTCTCTATTCTGTTCCACTGGTCTATGTGTCTGTTTTTGTACTAATGCCATGCTGTTTTGGTTACTGTATCCTTGTAGTATAGTTTGAAGTCAAGTAATGTGATATCTCTAGTTTTGTTCTTTTTGCTTAGGATTGCTTTGGCTATTCAGCCTCTTTTTTAGTTCCACCTAAATTTCAGGATAGCTTTTTCTAATTTTGTGAAAAATGATATTGATAGTTTGATAGAAATAACACTGAATCTGTAAATTGCTTTAGGCAGTATGGCCATTTTAATAATATTGATTGTTACAACCCATGAACATGGAATGTTTTTCCATTTATTTGTGTCATCTCTGATTTCTTTTTGCAGTATTTTGTAGTTCTCCTTGTAGAGATCTTTCAGCTCCTTGGGTAGATTTATTCCTAGGCATTTCTTTTCTGTGTGTGGCTATTGTAAATGAGATTGTGTTCTTGATTTGGTTCTCAGCTAGAATGTTATTGGTATATAAATGCTACTACTAATTTTTGTGCATTGATTTTTGTTCTGAAACTTTGCTGAAATTGTTTATCAGTTCCAGGGACCTTTTGGCAGAGTCTTTAGGGTTTTCTAGGTATAGAATCATATCGTTAGTGAAGAGAAATAGTTTGGCTTTTTCTTCTCCTATTTGGATGTCTTGTATTTTTTTTTCTCTTGCCTGATTGCTCTGCTTAGGACTTCCAAAACTATGTTGAATAGGTGTTTAAGAGTGGGTATCCTTGTCTTATGCTGGTTCTCAAGGGGAATGACTTCAGCTTTTGCCTGTTCAGTATAA
>NW_012109808.1:2033001-2043967 GCF_000951045.1 Mandrillus leucophaeus | reverse complement strand
CCATCTCAAAAAAAAAAAAAAATTAACTCTTTTTTTTTTTTTTGACTTAAACATTAACTCTTTTTTAAGTCACAGTGCAGGAGTCTTATTTTTTGTCTATCTACTTTTGTAATTACTTTTAAAAATTAAAAATTATTTTCTTTCTATTCACCCCCAGTTAAAAATTCAATATAGAACACTGTAGTTAATTATGTACCAATACCCAGAACAATAATTAGATTTTTTTTTTTTTTTTTTTATCATGAAGGGATACTGAATTTTATCAGAAGCTTTGTTTTCATCTATTTAGGTGATCATATGGTTTTATGTGGTGAATCACATTTATTGATTTGCATATGTTGAAACAGCCTTGCATCTCAGAAATAAAGCCTACTTTGTGGTGGTGAATTAACTTTTGATGTGCTGGTGGATATGGTTTACTAGTATTTTGTTGAGAATTTTTGTTTCTGTGTTCATCAGGAATATTGGCCTGAGGTTACTTTTTTTGTTGTTGGGTCAGTGCCAGATTTTGGTATCAGGATGATGCTGGCTTTGTAGAATAAGATAAGGAGAAGGCCTTTCTTGATTTTTTGGAATAGTTTCAAAAGGATTCGTACTAGTTCTTTATACATCTGCTAGAACTCAGTTGTGAATCCATCTAATCCAGGGCTTTTTGTTTGTTTGTTTGTTTCTGTTAGTAGGTACTTTTTTAAACTGCTGATTCAATTTTGGAACTTGTTATTGATCTGTCCATGTTTTTTGCTTTCTTCCTGGTTCAATCTTAGGATGTTGTGTGTTTCCAGGAATTTCTACATTTCCTCTGGATTTTCTAATTTGTGTGCATAGAGGTGTTCATAATAGTCTGAGGATCTTTTATATTTGTGTGGGATTCGTTGTAATGCCATTTTAATCATTTTGTATTGTGTTTCTTTGAATTCTTTTTTGGTTGTTAGTCTAGTTAGCAGTCTATTGGTCTTATTTATTCTTTTGAGAAGCCAACTTTTGCTTTTATTGATCTTTTGAATGCATTTTTGTGCCTCAATTTTGTTCAGTTGTTTTCTGATTTAGTTATTTTTTTTTCTTCTGCTAGCTTTGGGGTTGGTTTGCTCTTTTTTGCTCCAGTTTCTTCAGGTACAATGTTAGATTGTTAATTTGAGATCTTTCTAACTTACTGATATAGGCATTTGGGGCTATAAACTTTCCTCTTAACACCGCTTTAGTCATAGCCTAAAGATTTTGGTAAGTTTTAATTAGTTTCGAATATATATTTTTTGATTTCTGCCTTAATTTCATTCTTCACCCAAGAGTCATTCAGAAACAAGTTGTTCATATAATTTATGTAGTTTTGAAAGATCTTCTTGGTATTGATTTCTATTTTTCTTGCACTGTGGTTAGAGAGTATGGTTGGTATGATTTCAATTTTTAAAAAAAATTTATTGCTTAATTGCTGAGCACATGGTTGATCTTAGAATATATTATATGTGGAGATGAGAATAATTTATATTCTTTAGTCGTATAGTAGAGCATTCTGTAGATGTCTATTAGGTCAAATTGTTCAAGTGTTGAGTTTAATTTCAGAATTTCTTTGTTAGTTTTCTGCCTTAATAATCTGTCTAATGCTGTCAGAGAGGTATTGAAGCCTCCCACTATCATTGTGTCGCTATCTAAGTCTTTTTGTAGGTCAAGAAGATCTTGTTTTATGAATCTGTGTGCTCCAATGCTGGGTGCATATATGTTTAGGATAGTTAAATCTTCTTGTTGAATTGAACCCTTCATCATTATGTAATGCTCTTTGTTGTTGTTCTTCTTGATTGTTGTTGTTTTAAAGTCTGTTTTATCTGATGTAAGAATAGCAACTTCTGCCCTTTTTTGTTTCCCATTTGCATGATATATCTTTTTCCATCTCTTTACTTTGAGCTTCTCGATGTCATCACATGGAAGATGAATCTCTTGAAGACAACAGGCATTTGAGTCTTGTCTTTTTTCCAACTTGCCAATGCCTTTTGGATGGGGCATTTAGACCATTTACATTCAAGGTTAGCACTGATATGTTAACAACACCTGTCATCGTGTTGTTAGCTGGGTGTTTTGTACATTTGATTGTGTAGTGGCTTTATAGTGTCTTTGGGTTATATGCTTAAGTGTGTTTTTGTGATAGCAGGTGTTGTTCTTTCATTTCCATGTTTACCACTCCCTAGGACTTCGTGTAAGGTTGGTCTAGTGCTAATGTATTCCTTTAGCATTTGCTTATATGGAAATAATTTTATTTCTCTTTTGCTCCTGCAGCTTAGTTTGGCAGGATATTAAATTCATGGTTAGAATTTCTTTTGTTTTTGGATGATAAAAATAGGTCCCCAGTTTTATCTGGCTTGTGATGTTTCTGCTGAGAGGTCCACTGCTAGCCTGATGGGATTCCCTTTGTAAGTGACCTGACTCTTTTCTCTAGCTGCCTTTAAGGTTTTTTCTTTAATACTAACCTTGGTGAATATGATAGCATGCCTTAGGGAGGCTCATCTTGTATCTCACAGGGGTTCTCTGTATTTCTTGAATTTGCATCTCAACCTCTCTAGCGAGATTGGGAAACTTTCCATCGACTATGTCCTCAAGTATGTTTTCCAAGCTGCTTACTCTCTCTCCTTCTCTCTCAAGAATGCCAATGAGTCGTACATTATGCCATACTTCTCTGCAGATTTGTATATTTTTTAAAAATGTTTTCTTTATTTTTGTCTGATTGAGTTGATTTAAATAATCGGTTTTTGAGCTCTGAGATTCCACAGCTTGATCTATTCCTCTGTTAATGCTTCCAACACTATTATGAAAATTTTATAGTGAATTTTTAAACTCCAGTTCATTTGGTTCTTTTTAAAAATGGCTATTTTGTCTTTCAATTCTTAGGTCATTTTTACTGGATTCCTTGGATTGGGTTTCTACTTTCTCTTGAATCTTGATAAGCTTCTTTGGCATCCAGACTCTGAATTTTATGTCTGTCATTCCAGACATTTTGTTTCTTGCTGGGGGTCTAGTGTGCTTATTTGGAGGTGAGGGGATATTCTGATGTTTTGAAGTGCCAGAGTTCTTGTGCTGACTCATTCTGAGAGGGCTGGTGTACCTCTGTCTTCTAGTTTTTATATTATTCATTTATCTTGAGGGTTTAACTGTGATATATACTGAGTAGAGTCAGTTTGCTTCATTTCTGGATACACTCAGAGGGCCAAGGCTCTGTATGGGATCTTTATTTGTGGCTAGATTCTTGCTCTGGGTAATATTTTTGGCATTGTAATTTCGGCTGCAAACCAGTAGAGGGCGCTTAAGTGTAATGGCCAGCAGGCTCTCATTCAGCGCTGGCGCTTTGGTATTTTGTATTCACAGCCATGCTCTATATTCAGGGGAGAGATGATCCTTTTGCCAAGTCCTCTCCTGGCCCTTAGAGGAGCCCCCTCCAATTACTGGAGCTGCACTTACGTTTCCTTTGTTGGGTGTTCGGAACTGTGGGGCTCTCTCCGCAGAAGCTAAGGCTTGCAGACAGGCCACACCCTTCCCTGAAAAGCCCTGAGAGAGATGACTACTTACCCACTAAGAGCAGGTTCCTCATTAAAAATGAGGATAGAGGCCTTCTTAGTGTATTCAGAGTGCTAAGGGGAAATAATTCAATCTAGGAACCTAGACTCAGCTAAAAATATTATTTCAGTCAGGATGAAATAAAGATATTTTAAAATACAAACTAAAAGTGTTTATTATTTACAAGTCCTAGCCAGGCAGAAAAACCTAGTAAACAATAAACGTTAGAAAAAAGATTATGGAAATTCAAAAGGGGACGAAAGAAGAAATGGAAAACAAAGAAATTGGTAAGCATGAACAGGTCAAAATATTGACTGTAAGAGAAAAATTAGAGTGGTAAGTTTTAAAAGACAGTGAAACAAATATAACATATAACAACATTAAATTTCTTCATGAATTGTAGACAATAAGGACCTCTGTGGAAAAAAAAACACACTCAAACTCAAAGTGTTTTTTCTGTTCTCTCTCAACAACAATAAACACAAAAGATGTCTGTGACCAAATTGGGCTGGAGGTGTTCTTCCTGCCACTAAGCAAGCAACAAATTCTACAATTCTGTTGCAGTTTACCTGGAGATAGCATCAGATCCCACAGGTTGAGGATTCATTCCCACAAGACTGCCCCTACTTCACATGTCAGTTGCAACTCCAGGCCTCCAGAATTTCTGACCAATCAGCTTCAAGTTGGGGTTTTCATAACTCCCTCTTTGGGTTCAATTAATTTCCTGGAGTGGATAAAATAACCCAGGGAAACACTTATGATTACTGGTTTGTTATAAAAGATGTTAGAAATGATACAGATGAAGAGAGGCAAAGGCAAGGTAGGGGAGAAGGGGCATGGGGCTTCCATGGCCTCCCTGGATATGCCGCCCTTTAGGAACCTCCATGTGCTCAGCTATCCAGACACTCTCTGAACCTTGGTCTCTTGCTTGAGCCTTTCATGGAAACATCATTGAATAGGCATGACTGACAACTGTGTAGAAATGTAATTGGACAAAAAGAGTATGGTCTAATACTCATAGACTGAGAGGGGAAACCCAGTAAGGCCTGTCTGTTCAGATTCCTTTTGGCCCCTCTGTGTAGAACTCCTTCTTTTAAGATATGGGGCAAGAAATGGGGTCTGAAATGAGGGTCTTCTGAAATGAGGGTCTTACGTCTCAAGTCAGACAAGGTAGGTCAGAGAATTCCTTTATGGCCAGCGCCAAGATAGAAAGATAAGGAAGATTCCTCACTTGGGGAGAAAAAGGAGCAGGTGCAAGGAGGGCAGGAGGGGAGCAGAGAGAGATTCTGTTTTCTCAGGCCTGCTTCTGAGCCCTAAAGTGCTCCAACACTATACTAAGAGCTATTGGAGTTATGAGCCAGGAACATGGATGGAAACCTATGTAAAACCACAAACACAAAATAATAACAGCATCACAGTATCCTTTAGATAAACAAAGACAAAATTAAGCTTTTATTTCAGTTTAGTTGTCTCTCTTCAGAGGAATGACCCAATAAAACTTCCTTACATATACGGATGGAACAAAAACTCAAAGAACGATGCCAACAATGTTCTTTGTTGATGCCACTATTGTTACTCTCCTAACCCGAGTTGATTCTACTTGGAAAATGCACACTTTGCTTATTTCATTTATGTTGTTTTATCCTGCACTGGTGGAAATCTATAGCTGACAAAGACTGTGTTCCTTTCTCTTTATGCATTTTGACTTGTATTTGTTGATTTAGTCCCAGTAATTGGGCTTGATTTAGTCCAGGTAATTCCTTTTTTTTTTTTTTTTTTGATGGAGTCTCGCTCTGTCTCGCCCAGGCTGGAATGCAGTGATGCAACCTTGGCTCACTGCAACCTCTGCCTCCCAGGTTCAAGTGATTCTCCTGTCTCAGCCTCCTGAATAGCTGGGACCACAGGCATGTGCCACCACACCCTGCTAATTTTGTATTTTTGTATTTGTAGCAGAGATGGGGTTTCACCCTGTTGGCCAGGCTGGTCTCCTGACCTCAGGTGATCCACCTGCTTTGGCATTCGAAAGTGCTGGGATTATAGGCGAGGGCCACTGTGCCCGACCTAGTCCAGGTAATTCTCTTAATTTTATTAGTGAGATAGCATTAATACAGGTGTCAAAAATGTTAGAATTATTTCTTTTAAGAAAAAAGTGTTTTGAAGGTTCTTTATTGTCTTTTCTTGTACATTAGGCATTAACAGTGATTTCCTGTGTAATTTGGGCATGTTTATTGACAGTAATGTGTATTACAGGAAGATAAATTCTATTTTTTCATGAAATGGCCATCATAGAATTATAATAATTATTATTTTGTTGTTGTTGTTTTGAGACAAAGTCTTGCTCTGGAGTGCAGTGGCACAATCCTGGCTCACTGCAACCTCCGCCTCCTGGGTTCAAGCAATTCTCCCACCTCAGCCTCCCGAATAGCTGGGATTACAGCCTCGCATGACCACACATGGTTAATTTTTGCATCTTTAGTAGGGATGGGGTTTTGGCAAGTTGGCCATGCTGATCTCTAACTCCTGGTCTCAAGTAATCCACTTGCCTTAGCCTCCCAAAGTGCTGGGATTACAGGTGTGTGCCACCACACCCAGCCATCGTGGAATTATTAAAAAGAAGGAATCTAGGACTATTTTAAAGATTTCTCTCAGTGATTTAATATTTGGGTTTTATGTATTTTATTCCATCTTAGCACTGTGAGATAGCATGATTGCCTAAAGGACGGTGTAAAAGATGGTTGCACAGCTGTCTTACTTATCTGCGGTCAAGTTGTTTTGACACAGAAGAAAGTCAAGTAACATTGACAAAGAGCTAAAGTATGCTCTAACTATGGAAAAAATAAACATGAATTGTCCATAGTTGCTCAACTTCTGAAGTAAAAGGAAAGAATACAATGTAAGACTGTGAATGAGTTCAGGAAGGTAAACTTAGGTAATATGTATTTAACTTCAAATTTCAGTGGCTTAACTCAACAAATGTCTGCTTCTTCTGCATGTCACAGGACAATGCTGGTTGGTATGGATGGCTCTTCTCCATGCAGTAATTCAGAGACACAGGTTTCTTCCATCTAGTGATTTATTTTTCCCTGCGTCTTCAGATACTCTTTTTCCCCTCTCTCTGGGATCCTTTGCATCTGTCTGGCAGATATGGAAGACAGAAAGCACAAGAGGATTGTGTGAGAAGTCTTAAGGGCCTGGATGTGACACTCCTTGAAAGGGAAGCTGGGGAATGAATATGTAGGTGTGTGCCCAGGATGTAGGGAAAATGGGTTTGGTGAGTATACATGCTGGTGTTTGCTATCAGAGAGCTAATTGGCCAGGTGTGGTGGCTCACGCCTGTAATCCCAGCACTTTGGGAGGCTAAGGTGGGTAGATTACGAGGTCAGGAGATCGAGACCATCCTGGCTAACACAGTGAAACCCCGTCTCTACTAAAAATACAAAAAAAAATTAGCTGGACGTGGTGGTGGGCACTTGTAGTCCCAGCTACTTGGGAGGCTGAGACAGGAGAATGGCATGAACCCAGGAGAAGGAGCTTGCAGTGAGCTGAGATTACGCCACTGAACTCCAGCCTGGGCGACAAAGCGAGACTCCATCTCAAAAAAAAAAAAAAAAAAAAGAGAGAGAGAGCGCTAATCATGATTTTGTTTTGTAAGTATGAAAAGTATGAAAAAGATAACATGAATGATAAAATAAACCATGGTCACATTTATAATTGATCATTGACAGTTTTTCCAAGTTAATTACTTCTGTGAATTCTTTTTTTTTTTTTTTTTTTTTGAGATGGAGTCTCGCTCTGTCGCCCAGGCTGGAGTGCAGTGGCGCGATCTCGGCTCACTGCAAGCTCCACCTCCCGGGTTCACGCCATTCTCCTGCCTCAGCCTCCGAGTAGCTGGGACTACAGGCGCCCGCCACCACGCCCGGCTAGTTTTTTGTATTTTTAGTAGAGACGGGGTTTCACCATGTTAGCCAGGATGGTCTCGATCTCCTGACCTCGCGATCCACCCGCCTCAGCCTCCCAAAGTGCTGGGATTACAGGCTTGAGCCACCGCGCCCGGCCATTCTGTGAATTCTTGACAGCTATCAGCATGAGCCCTATGGCCTAAACATTATCTCATTTATTTATATACTTGAACAATTCATATATTTTTTATGTTTTGTAGAGATGGGGTCTCCCTACATTGTCCAGGCTGGTCTCGAACTCCTGGCCTCAAGTGACCCTTCCACCTTGGCCTCCCAAAGCACTGGGATGACAGGCCTCTGTGAGCCACTGTGTCTGGCCTCATATATATGTATTTTTAATGTGCAGCTTGCTTCTTATTTATGTGATGAGAAGAGAATAAATGTTGCATTATTTTAGCTGAAGAAGTTTGTCAACATTTTGTCTTTTAAATTTAATTCACCCATAAGTTTGTATCATCTTCCACTCTGTATTTAAACAGATAACATTCTTTAATAGAGACCGAACCATTTACAAACACTTTATGCTCCTCCATGTGGCCTGGGGAGTGCACTTGGATGTTGGCAGTGCTAAGTTCTTCAACCTATGAACTTTGAACTCTGAGTTTGAGCTTTCATAAATGAAGAAGGCTATCCAGCAAAGCAGATGTAGAGCAACTCTTCACGTCTGCCTACTCTCACGGGTGGTGACAGCACCTCCTAGAATAATGTTGCTTTGGATTTAACAACGGTTGGGCAAAGGAGGTCAGTATACAGATGGGGGACAAGAAGGGTGGTGTCAAAGGGAGGCTAAATCATTGGTTCTGGCTTCATCTAAGGAATTCTTATGAGAAATTGAGGGAGAGACTGTCGTGGGAAGTCTGATGAGATATGTAAGTTAATAGGCTGCAAGAATCATTTCTATCTGGTGTGTTTCTTTCCTTACGTTTACTTCTGCTCTGTGACTGTTCCCAAGGTGACTTGAAATCAGATGGCCCTATCCTTTTTGAAAAGGGAAGCTTGTTTTCAATCCCCTGAGTAGTTTGTAATGGTGTGAGGGCAGGGAGGTGGTACAATATACCACTTACCAACTTTTTACTTTTTTAATTTTTAAAATTAAAAAAAAATGTTTTTGAGACAGAATCTCACTCTGTCACCCAGGCTAGAGTGCAGTGGCACGATCTCGGGTCACTGCAACCTCTGCCTCCTGGATTCAAGTGATCCTCTTGCCTCAGCCTTCCGAGTAATTGGGACTACAGGCATGCGCCCCCATGCCCAGCTAATTTTTAAATTTTTAGTAGAGACAAGGTTTCACCATGTTGGCCAGGCTGGTTTCAAAATCCTGACCTCAGGTGATCCACCCACCTCGGTCTCTCAAAGTGCTGGGATTACAGGCATGAGCCACTGCACGTGGCCTACCCCTTTCCAATTTAACCATCATCAAATGGGACAAGCAATCTTGGAGAGTTTTAACTAAAACAAAAAGGTGCTGCTGGGACCCGTAGAATGTGGAAAATTCTATTTTCTGTGTTTTCTGGTTGTATCCTTTTCAAAAAGGATAGGGCCATCTGATTTCAAGTCACCTTGGGAATAGTCACGGAGCAGAAATAAATGTAAGGAAAGAAACACAGCAGATAGAAATGATTCTTGCAACCTATTAACTTACGTGTTTCATCAGACTTCCCAGGACAGTCTCTCCCTCAATTTCTCATAAGAATTCCTTAGATGAAGCCAGAACCAATGATTTAGCCTCCCTTTGACACCACCCTTCTTGTCCCCTATCTGTATACTGATCTCCTTTGCCCAAGCATTGTTAAATCCAAAGCAACATGGATGTGTATGACATGTTACCTACATTAGAGACCAATGCAAAAAGGTAAAGAAGCATGACCAAGTTCCAGGCCCACACATTGTCTGGCAGTGTCTTTGTATTCCCTGGTCTGTGAAACAGGAGCAGAGCAATGAGTCATTATCACAATGTGCTGACTGAGAGGTACAGGGACATGTCAGTTACAGGGGCACTGCTGCGGAGAGAGGCCTTCCTTGTGTTTCAGCTGTGCTGCCTGTAGAGGGAGACACTGCTCCTCAGGTCAGGATTTAGAGTGCGGCATCGTCAACTAGGAGTATGTCGAGTGGGCCCTAAGTCTCTGGCAAGAGGAAAAAGGAGAAAGATAGGTTTTCAAGCAGCTCTAAGAAGGAGGCTGTGCCTCATGTCTCAGATCAAAACTACTTAACTTTCTTCCTCTTTCTTCTCCATTTGTTTTGTTCCATTGGTTGACAATGACCCTTCAGTTTGGCAGATTCTTGGCCTCACTCACTGACCCAACAGATTTACTAAGTGTCTGTAATAAGCACCTAATGACGCAGGTGTATTTCATTAAGCTTCTTCTTTTTTTTTTTTTTTTAATTCTTCACATTTCTATCTGGCAAAGAACAGAAGAGCTTTGGTTTTAGGTCATGTTAACCTTCCTCATATTCAAAAGAAAGGTTTGTCCCTTGCCATGTTTTGACTTTGAGGATGAGTCTGCTCTGTCCATTTTGGGCCATTACTGCAGAGCTCAGCTGCCCAACAACTGGACTTATCTAGGTCTCAGGGGAGAACATAGACGTATGTAGATAAAACATGTAACTGGCCGATATTCATGTTAATAACTTCAATCCTAGTGTGAAGGCATGTGTATTTGACTCATGGGAGAACCTCTTACGCTTACTTTACACAAAGTAAAAACTAAAATTCTCTGTTGATTTACTAACAAAATCAGGCCCAGATTCAGGTTGGCCAAGAAACTACACTCCATAAAGAGAAGGGTACCTAAACTTTAAAACTTGAACTTCTAATCTTCTCCTTCTAATCTTCTCTGTTGCCAGTCTTTGAAGGCAAGGGATTGACATTGATAAGGGCACTGATACTATATATTATGGTTAGTGGGTTGTGTTGTTGGATTAATGGGATTTAACCTAGCTACTGGCTGATGGTGGCCCAGATACAGAAGTACACGTAGAAACTTCAAGAGAGAAAATCACAAAACTGGTCAAACTTCCATGAGATATTGGGTATCACCGAGATAGATGTTAAGTCCCGTATAACACTGAAGGTTGGAAACATATCACAACAGGACAGGACAGTCCCTTTCCCAGCTAAAGAGTCATGAGGACAGAGTGACTCACAGGAGAGCTAGAAAGGTTCCCAGCAAGATAAGGAGGCAACCTTGATGTGGGCCCCAATACCCCAAGTGTGACTAAAGGCATTTTGTAAGACCAAGTATTTAGTGGTGTCACTTCCTCTTTATTCTAGAATCCCATGAGTTTTTGAATATTCTTAATCACGGCTGGTGGCTGTTGTACCCTGGTGCTGGGCAATGTCCATCCAGGGCATTTTTTCTAATTTGTGCAAAGATTCGATATGGACTAGCTGTGACCCTAGCTGTGACTTCAGAGAATCAGAGAGGAGTTATATGCCTGTAATTGGGTCAAATGGTTTTTAAATTTTTTTT
>NW_012109808.1:1912206-2032951 GCF_000951045.1 Mandrillus leucophaeus | reverse complement strand
GGATAGGGCCATCTGATTTCAAGTCACCTTGGGAATAGTCACGGAGCAGAAATAAATGTAAGGAAAGAAACACAGCAGATAGAAATGATTCTTGCAACCTATTAACTTACGTGTTTCATCAGACTTCCCAGGACAGTCTCTCCCTCAATTTCTCATAAGAATTCCTTAGATGAAGCCAGAACCAATGATTTAGCCTCCCTTTGACACCACCCTTCTTGTCCCCTATCTGTATACTGATCTCCTTTGCCCAAGCATTGTTAAATCCAAAGCAACATGGATGTGTATGACATGTTACCTACATTAGAGACCAATGCAAAAAGGTAAAGAAGCATGACCAAGTTCCAGGCCCACACATTGTCTGGCAGTGTCTTTGTATTCCCTGGTCTGTGAAACAGGAGCAGAGCAATGAGTCATTATCACAATGTGCTGACTGAGAGGTACAGGGACATGTCAGTTACAGGGGCACTGCTGCGGAGAGAGGCCTTCCTTGTGTTTCAGCTGTGCTGCCTGTAGAGGGAGACACTGCTCCTCAGGTCAGGATTTAGAGTGCGGCATCGTCAACTAGGAGTATGTCGAGTGGGCCCTAAGTCTCTGGCAAGAGGAAAAAGGAGAAAGATAGGTTTTCAAGCAGCTCTAAGAAGGAGGCTGTGCCTCATGTCTCAGATCAAAACTACTTAACTTTCTTCCTCTTTCTTCTCCATTTGTTTTGTTCCATTGGTTGACAATGACCCTTCAGTTTGGCAGATTCTTGGCCTCACTCACTGACCCAACAGATTTACTAAGTGTCTGTAATAAGCACCTAATGACGCAGGTGTATTTCATTAAGCTTCTTCTTTTTTTTTTTTTTTTAATTCTTCACATTTCTATCTGGCAAAGAACAGAAGAGCTTTGGTTTTAGGTCATGTTAACCTTCCTCATATTCAAAAGAAAGGTTTGTCCCTTGCCATGTTTTGACTTTGAGGATGAGTCTGCTCTGTCCATTTTGGGCCATTACTGCAGAGCTCAGCTGCCCAACAACTGGACTTATCTAGGTCTCAGGGGAGAACATAGACGTATGTAGATAAAACATGTAACTGGCCGATATTCATGTTAATAACTTCAATCCTAGTGTGAAGGCATGTGTATTTGACTCATGGGAGAACCTCTTACGCTTACTTTACACAAAGTAAAAACTAAAATTCTCTGTTGATTTACTAACAAAATCAGGCCCAGATTCAGGTTGGCCAAGAAACTACACTCCATAAAGAGAAGGGTACCTAAACTTTAAAACTTGAACTTCTAATCTTCTCCTTCTAATCTTCTCTGTTGCCAGTCTTTGAAGGCAAGGGATTGACATTGATAAGGGCACTGATACTATATATTATGGTTAGTGGGTTGTGTTGTTGGATTAATGGGATTTAACCTAGCTACTGGCTGATGGTGGCCCAGATACAGAAGTACACGTAGAAACTTCAAGAGAGAAAATCACAAAACTGGTCAAACTTCCATGAGATATTGGGTATCACCGAGATAGATGTTAAGTCCCGTATAACACTGAAGGTTGGAAACATATCACAACAGGACAGGACAGTCCCTTTCCCAGCTAAAGAGTCATGAGGACAGAGTGACTCACAGGAGAGCTAGAAAGGTTCCCAGCAAGATAAGGAGGCAACCTTGATGTGGGCCCCAATACCCCAAGTGTGACTAAAGGCATTTTGTAAGACCAAGTATTTAGTGGTGTCACTTCCTCTTTATTCTAGAATCCCATGAGTTTTTGAATATTCTTAATCACGGCTGGTGGCTGTTGTACCCTGGTGCTGGGCAATGTCCATCCAGGGCATTTTTTCTAATTTGTGCAAAGATTCGATATGGACTAGCTGTGACCCTAGCTGTGACTTCAGAGAATCAGAGAGGAGTTATATGCCTGTAATTGGGTCAAATGGTTTTTAAATTTTTTTTTAAAGATACGGGGGTCTCCCTCTGTGGCCCAGGCTGGAGTGTAGCGGCACAATCATGGCTCACTGCAGCCTCAAACCCTTGGGCTCAAGCGATCCTCCTGCCTTAGCCTCCTGAATAGCTGGGACTACAGGGGCATGCCACCACACTTAGCTAATTCTTAAATTAATTATTATTATTATTATTATTATTATTATTTTGTAGAGACAGGGTGTTACTGTTTGGTTCAGGCCGGTCCTCGAACTCCTGGCCTCAAGTGGTCCTCCAATCTCAGCCTTCCAAAGCATTAGGATTATAGGCATGAGTTATATGCCTGTAATTGGGTCAAATGTTAAAGGGGGACCAGGGCTTGCCTGAGGTCACTGATAGTTCATGGGAGAGTCCCACCAGGATGAGACTCTTGTGCAGATGGAGTTGGAGCTCTAAGGCAGAACTTCACACCTTGAGCTCTAAGTCTCAAGTTTGTTGCAAGTGTGCCTTGAGGAAGCTGGCCAAGGTCTGGGGAAGCCAGAGCCTCTGTACTTGTCACCTGTGGCTGGGAGTACCCTTGTTCATTTACCTAGTGTGTGTGCAATATGATTCTATTCTCAGAATGCCATGATGTGAACAAATTTGGGGAGCACTGCTATAAGATATTACTTTACAAAGGACTTGGGTTTGATATCTTGCAGGAAATGTGTGGTCTTCCTTATACGTGGTTATCTGGTTTCTGGAACCAGCGCACACTAATATTACACAATGATAAAGTGGAAAAATGTTTGCTGAAGAACTCTGAGCTACAACTGGCTTCTAAGCTGGAAGTCATGGAGGACCCTGCAGTGAACCGGCACTGGTTGCTGCAAAGAGCAGCTCTGGAACATAGCACAGAATATGAGCTGCTTAACTCAGAGCTATCAGCAGCTGTGGTAGTCTCTAAAATGGACCAGGCCACTCTTACTCCTCCCAGTGCTGGCACTGTGTGCCTATGACATACTCTCAGCTACTGATGACATCGTTATGCTGATTCTGTCCTTGAACTGCCTCCCAAGCCCTCCTCCTTTTTTATTTTCTTTAATCATCTCTCTCTCTCTTATTAAGAGCCAGGGTTTCCATATATAGTTGTGCAGTGCACAACCCACACAACTCTATGCTAAGAGCCTTGATGCTCTCTATTGTCTACTGAATACAGGTCAAACTTTATAGCCTGTCACGTGAGACCCTCTGATGATGATGTGGCTTCAATCTATCTGAGTCAGTGAAGAGGCTGGCCGAAAACAAATGGTCTCTTCAAAGGGTTTAACTGAGGAAAACGTACAGACGATTTACAAAGAGGTGGGTGGGGTGACAGGAACCAATCAGGGATGGTGAAACACTTAGGAATTAGTCACAGCAAAGCGGTTACCACTCCTAAGGCTGAAAGAACAGAAAAAACAGGGAATGATACTGAAGCCCAGAGAGTCACAGAAGACAGGACCTATAACTAGGGAGCTAACACTGCGGGAGCAGCCAAGAAGCAGGGAGGGAACCAGGGATAAATGCTCACCTACCTGTCTCTGCCCTTGTAGTCTGATCTCAAGCCAGAGCCCCTGTGGCCAAACCCATTGGAACACAGAGGACAAAAGGGCATGCATGATGCAGTCTGTAGTGGTCAGTCCCTGCAGGGCAGAAAAGTTGGAGAATACCTGTAATTGGGTCAGTGACAGGGAGAGTAACTAGTACATTGCCTTCCCTCCTTCCAGCCCTCTCATCCTGTATGCTGATTCCTTTTCCAAGCAGTACCACAGCCCTCACACTTCTGTCATTTTGTTCACGCTCAGGCCTCAACGGAACGCTCTTTCCTTTTTTACCCTTCTATGTTTATACATTTGAAGTCCTACTCATCTTTAAAATCCCAGCTTAGAGGTGACCTTCTTAAAGATTTCTTTGATCCCTCAAGCAGAATCCTGTAGGGCAGTGACATCTATGGCTTGCAAAGCCTAAAATATTTATTTATTTATTTTTTTTTTTGAGACGGAGTCTCTCTCTGTCACCCAGGCTGGTGTGCAGTGGCACGGGCTCACTGCAACCTCTGCCTCCCGGGTTCAAGCAATTCTCCTGCCTCAGCCTCCCAAGTAGCTGGGACTACAGGCACAGGCCACCATGCCCAGCTATTTTTTTTTTTTTGTATTTTTTAGTAGAGACGGGGTTTCACCATGTTGCCCAGGCTGGTGGCGAGCTCCTGGGCTCCAGCAGTCCACCCGCCTAGGCCTCCCAAAGTGCTGGGATTACAGGTGTGAGCCACCGTGCCCGGCCAAAATATTTACTCTTTAGTCCTTACAGAAAATATTTGACAGTCCCTGCTCTAAACTTGTGCTATTCACTATGGTATCTGTGAGCCATGTGTGGCTACGGCACATCTGAAATGTGGGTAGTGAGACAGAGAAACTGAATTTTCACTTTTACTTCATTTTTATGAATTGAATTTCAAGTTAAAAAAAAACCACAGGCCTGTAATCCCAGCACTTTGGGAGGCCGAGGTGGGCAGATCACGAGGTCAGGAGATGGAGACCTTCCTGGCTTACACGGTGAAACCCTGTCTCTACTAAAAATACAAAAAATTAGCCGGGCGTGGTGGCGGGCGCCTGTAGGCCCAGCTACTCGGGAGGCTGAGGCAGGAGAATGGCGTGAACCCGGGAGGCGGAGCTTGCAATGAGCCGAGATCGTGCCACTGCACTCCAGCCTGGGCAACACAGTGAGACTCTGTCTCAAAAAACAAAACAAAACAAAACACTCAATTCAGTTATGAAAAACTTGTAACTCTGTTTAGATCAATTTGGGTTTGTAAGTCCTTTTTTTCAAGTGTACATTTTACAAACTTTGAATATGGCTCAAGTATTTCTGAAGAAAATTTAGTTTTCAAATTGCCATGTGTTTTAAGTATACACGGAATTTTCAAGACTGAGCAAACAGAAAGGGGAATGTAAAATATCTCATTAATACTTTTCATATTGATTTCACATCAAAATGATATTATTTTATAATAGTGAGTTAAAGTATATTATTAAAACAGCTTTCACTTTTTTCTTTTAGCCTTAAATTTTTTTTTATTCTTATAGATTCAGGATTAATGTGCAGTTTTGTTACATGGTTATATTGTATAATTGTGAGGTTTGCACTTCTAGTCTACCCATCACCCGAATACTGAACATTGTACCCAATAGGTAATTTGTGACCTTTGCCCCCTCCGACTCTCCCCAGTATCTATTAGTTCCCTCTATATGTCCATGTGTATCCCTTGTTTAGCTCCCACTTACAAGTGAGAACATGTAATGTTTGACTTTCTGTTTCTGAGTTATTTCACTTAGGGTGGTGGCCTCCAGCTCCATCCATATTGCTGCAAAAGACCTGCTTTTATTCTTTTTTAGGGTCACATAGTATTCCATGATGTATGCATACCATATTTTCTTTCTCCAATCATTTGTTGATGGACAGTTAGGGTGATTCCATGCCTTCACTATTGTGAATAGTGCTGTGATAAACAAAGAGTGCAGGCATCTTTTTGATAGAATGATTTCTATTCCTTTGAGTAGGTACTAGGTGGGATTGGTTGGTCAAATGGTAGTTCTACTTTTAGTTCTTTGAGACGTCTCCATACTTTTTCTGTATTCTCACCAACAGTGTATAAGCATTTGCTTTTCTCCACATCCTTGGCAACATCAACTGTTTTATGATTTTTAAATTAATAGCCATTATGACTGGCATGAGATGGTATCTCATTGTGGCTTTAATTTGCATTTCTCAGATGATTAGTGATGTTGAGCATTTTTCATGTTCGTTGGCTGCTTGTGTGTCTGAAGAAATGTCTGTTCATCATTGTTTACGTCCTTTGTCTACTTTTTTTTTTTTTTTTTTTTTTTTGAGACAGAGTCTTCCTTTGTTGCCCAGGTTGGAGTGCAGTGGCATGAATTCGGTTCACTGCAACCTCCGCCTCCCTGGTTCTAAGAGATTCTCCTGCCTCAGCCTCCAGAGAAGTTGGGATTACAGGCGTGCACCACCATGCCTGGCTAATTTTGTATTTTTAGTGGAGATGGGGTTTCGCCATATTGGCCAGGCTAGTCTTGAACTCCTGACCTCAGGTGATCCACCTGCCTCGGCCTCCCAAAGTGCTGGGATTACAGGCATGAGCCACCGTGCCTAGCCATCCTTTGCCCACTTTTAAATGGAGTTATTTGGTTTTTTCTTGTTGAATTGAGCCAAACAAAAGCTCAATTCAGGCAGGCCGTGGTGGCTCATGCCGGTAATTCCAGCACTTTGAGAGGCTGCTGCGGATGGATGGCTTGAGTCAGGAGTTCTGAGACCAGCCTGGGCAACATGGCGAAACCCCGTTCTACAAAAAAGTGCAAAAAATTAGCCAGGCATGGTGGTGCTCTCCTGTAGTCCCAGCTGCTTAGGAGGTTGAGGTGGGAGGATTGCTTGACCTTGGCAGGTGGAGGTTACAGTGGGTGACAGAATAAGTCCTTGTCTCAAAAAAAAAAAGGCTTAATTCAACAGTTTTTCTTGCATGTGAATGACCTCTGAGCTTTTAAATGGAAAGTTGACACTGAGTTTTAGTGAATGGCAGGGGTTTTGGGTTTGTAATACAAGTGCTTTTTTTCTTATTAAGTTTTTCCTTGTAGGTTCTGGGTATCAGTCCTTTGTTGGATGCATACTTTGCAAATATTTTCTCCCTTTCTGTAGACTATTTACTCTGTTGATTATGTCTTTTGTTGTGCTGAAGCTTTTTAGTTTAATTAAGTTTCATTTTTCTGTTTTTGTTACATTTGCTTTTGACATCTTAGTCATGAATTCTTTGTGTAGGCCAATTTCTAGAAGAGTTTTTCTTAGGTGTTCTTCTAGGATTTTTATGGTTTCAGGTTTTATATTTAAGTCTTTAATCCTTCTTGAGTTAATATTTTTTGTAGCGTGAGAAATAGGGGTCAAGTTTCATTCTTCCAGATGTGGTTATCCAATTTTTCCTGCACCAATTATTGAAAACAGAGTCCTCTGCCCAGTGTAACTTCTTGTTAGCATTATTGAAGATAAGTTGGTTGTTGGTATGTGGCTTTATTTCTGGATTCTCTATTTTGTTCCATTGATCTATGTGTGTTTTTGTATGTACCAGTACCATGCTGTTTTGGTTATAATAGCCTTGCAGTGTAATTTGAAGTCAGGTAGTGTGATGCCTCCAGCTTTGTTCTTTTTGCTTAGGATTGACTTCTATGGAGTAACACTGCTCTATAGTAACATTCAGAAACTGCAATGATTTTTATACTGCAGTGACACATCTATCTTCCTGTCTAGATTCAAAGTTTTTTTAAAGTCTGGGACACAGTTAAAAAAAAATTCTGATGTATATGCTCTGCTTGCAGAAGATACTCAATAAATGAATAACAAGTCAAACAAATGCTCAATTCAAACACTTTCTTGCATGTAGATGACTAGTTCTCTGGGCTTTTAAATGGGAAGTTGAGACTGAGTTTTACTGAATTGCAGGAGTTTTTAGCTTGTAACCACAAGTGCTTCCTTACTGTAATATTGATGACTCAATGAATAGGCTTCTTACAGAGAAAATGATGGATGGTGGACTCTTTTTTATGATCTGTAAGAATTTATATAAGGCCACATCTAATTTTTAACTACAGAGGATGACTATATCATAAAGCAGAAAATTGTCAAATGTTCATGCTCCACCGGGGATAAGCTATTATATTTGAGAGGATACATTTTTTAAAATTTCAATAGTTTTTGGGGAACAGGTAGTGTTTGGTTGCATGGAAAAGTTGTTTAGTGGTGATTTCTGAGATCTTTGTGTACCCGTCACTCAAGCAGTGTACACTGTACCCGGTGTACTCTTTAATCCCTAACCCACCTCCCAACCCTTCCCCCTGAGTCCCCAAAGTTCTTTATATCATTATTATGCCTTTCATCCTCATAGCTTAGCTCCCACTTATAAGTGAGAACATATGATGTTTGGTTTGAGGGAGGATACATTTTTAAGGGCTCAGCACCAATTAAACATATCATAGACATGAAAAATAATATATCAGAAATTCAGTTCAAATCCAGGCACGTATTTATTGAGCACCAACTATGTGCCAGGAATTGTTTTAGGCTCTTGGGATGCACCAGTGAATAAAACTGACAAAAATGTCTGCCATTGTGGAGCTTACGTCCCATTATCTATGTTATATCTTTATTATAACATGATAAATAAACAGTATATTAGGAAATGATAAGTACAGTAGAAAAAAAGAGGAAAATAGAGCAGGGTGAGAGGACCAGGAATACAGCATGGAACAAGTAACAAATTTAAGTTAGGGTGGTCAGGACAGGCCTCACTAAAAGGTGCCATTTGAACAAAGGCTTGATGGGGGTGAGGGATTTATCCATACAGCTATCCAGGAGAAAAGCATTCCAGACAGTGATGAGCCAATGTCACAGGTCTGGTTGGGGAGTTCATAGGTATGACCAAAGAAGGGCAGGAAGGCAGAGCATCAAGAAGAAGTCAGCAGGGAGAAGATGTGTAGGGGATAAAAAAAAAAAAAAAAAAAAAGAGAGAGAGAGACAACTGGGACCAGATCATATGGGTCTTGTTTAAAGACTTTGGCTTTTTGTTTTTGAGACAGAGTCTTGCTTTGTCACTCAGGCTGGAGTGCAGTTGCATAATCTCGGCTCACTACAACCTTCGCCTCCTGTGTTCAAGAGATTCCCTTGCCTCAGCCTCAGGAGTAGCTGGGACTACAGGTGCCCACCGCCGTGCCCAGTTAATTTTTGTATTTTTAGTAAAGATGGGCTTTTGTCATGTTGGCCAGGCTGGTGTCGATCTCCTGGCCTCAAGTGATCTGCCTGCCTTGACCTCCTAAAGTGCTGGGATAACAGGCATGAGCCACCATGCCCGGCCGACTTTGACTTTTGATATGAGAGAACTGGAGAGCAGAGGAATGACCTTATCTGACTTAAGTTTTAAGAGAACCACTGTAACTGACCTGTTGAGAATACACCAGAGGTTGGCAAACTGTTCTGTAAAGGGCTAGAGTGATTAGGCTTTGTGGGCTATACAGTTTCTGTCACAACTATTCAATTATTGTAGCACAAAAGTAGCCATGCATAATATGTAAATGAATGAGTGTGGTTGTGTTCCATTAAAACTTTATTTATGAGCACTGAAATTTTATATAATTGTCATGTCCCTCAAAAGATTTTTTATTTTGATTTTTTTTCCAACTGTTTTAAAAATATAAAATCATTCTTAGCTTTTAGGATGTACAAAAGCAAGCAGTGAACCCAGTCTGGCCACTGGGGAGTAGTTTGTCAACCCCGTGAATAGATTGTAGGGGGACAGGAGAACAATGGAGACTATTTAGTAATCCAAAGAAAAGAGATGGTGGTAATCCAGACCAGGATAATGGCAGTGCTTGTGTAAGAAGGGGCCATATTCTAAATATATACTGAAGGTTGAGCCAAAAAGATTTGTTGATGGTTTGGACGTGGAGTGTGAGAGAAAGAGAAGAAACAAGGCAGACTTCAAGATTTTTGGTCTGAGCACTTAGAAGGATGTATTGCCATTGACCAAGATGGAGAAGGCAGCAGACAAAGTGAGTTTTGGAGTAGAAGACTAGGAGTTTGGTTTTGGACTTGTTGATTATGAGATTCCTATTGGATAATAAAGTGAAGCTGGTGAGGAGGCAGATGGTTATACAAGCCCAGAGTTTGGAGAAAGGTCTGGTCTGGAGATAAGACTTTTGGGAAGCATTGAGTGTAGATAGCATTCAAAGTCTTATGATTGCATGAGATCACCTAGGGAATAAGTGTTGATAGAAAAGGCAAAAGAGAACCAAGGACTCAATCCCAGAGTATTTTAGGAGGTTGATGCAAAGAAAAGAAAGCAGCAAAGGCCATTGAGAAGGAGTGGTCAGTGAGGTAACTAGAAAGCCAGGATACTGTTGTGTCCTCAAAGCCAAGGGAAGAAAGGATGTCAATGAGGAGGGAGTGAACAATTGGATCAAGTGTTGCTGATAAGTAAGATAAGGCCTGAAAACTGACCATTAGATTTAGCCATATGGATTCACAGATGCCCTTAATAAGATCACTTTCCATGAGCTATGGGATTGAAAAACTAATTAGAATGGATTTAACAGAGAACGGAAGGGAAGTACTTTGCAAAAGTGAATAAAGATAACTCCATTTTTTTTTTTCTAGTTTTGTTGCAAAGGTGCCAAAGAAATAATGGGGGAAGAGTGAAATCAAGCCAAGATTTTTTTTTTTTTCCTGAACATGAGAAAAACGTTTGTATGCTGATTGGGGGCACCATATAAAAAGGAGAATCAATTACAGTAACTTTATTATTTTATAATACCTCAAAGAGGGACATCTATACTCCCTTTACTAGGAAATGGGCATCAATGTCTACAATAATCACAGTAGGTGTATTATATAAAAATAAAACTAACATAACATAACATAAAAATACTCCAATCCAGTTAGACTAACTAGCTGTAAAAAGTTTTTAATGTTTAATTTACAGTTTTGCTTGCGACCTTAGAATTTACAAGGCCTTTTTGGTGATGGATTGTATGACCCATTTCTGTTAAAGAAGCTGACCTGATAACTTGATTTTCCTTTTCATTAAACTTCCCCCTAACAGAGGCATTCAGTATCATTTTACTGACCATAGAGCTATCATCATTAGTCTTATTTATCCATAATTTTATTAGCAACAAAGTCGATGATGATTCTTCCCTTAAAAAATATTTCTGTATGTATCACTAATACCAGTTTCTCCATTTCATACTCCTTTTCCTTCTTAGTTTATTTAGAGCAAGCACAATCAGAGAAAATATAGGTTACTGGGAAACAAATAATTGTGTTTTTTTTTTTTTTTTTTAAGAGACAGGGTCTTGCTTTGTAGCCCAGGCTGGAGTGCAGTGCCGCCATCTTGGCTCACTGCAATCTCTGCCTCGTAGTTGGGACTACATGTGAGTGCCACACCTGGCTTTTTATTTCTATTTTATTATTATTTTTTTTTTTTGTAGAAATGGGGTTTTGCAATGTCGCCTAGGCTGGTCTCGAACTCCTGTACTCAAGCAATGCAGCTTCCTAAAGTGCTGGGATAACAGGTATGAGCCACCACACCCAGTCAAATCAGTGGTTAAGTCATTCAATTTACAAGTTTCAATTTAACCTTTTGTTGACAACTCTGAGAGGACTTTGTAATTGAAAAGACAGAATCAGCCGGGCTCGGGGGCTCACCCCTGTAATCCCACACTTTGGGAGGCCAAGGCGGGTGAATCACGAGGTGAGGAGATAGAGACCATCCTGGCTAACATGGTGAAACCCCGTCTCTACTAAAAATACAAAAAATTAGCCGGGCGTGGTGGAGGGCGCCTGTAGTCCCAGCTACTCTGGAGGCTGAGGCAGGAGAATGGCGTGAACCCGGGAGGCAGAGCTTGCGGTGAGCCGAGATGGCGCCACTGCACTCCAGCCTGGGCAACAGAGCCAGACTCCGTCTTAAAAAAAAAAAAAAAAAGAAAGAGAGAAGAAAAGGCAGAATCATAGAAACAGTAATCAGGTTCTCAGCAGACTTTTCAAAAGAGGTTTCCAAGCATTCCTGTGGAATTAAGACCAACGTTAGAGAATCTACTGATTTTCCAGCCTGCTGGTGTCTCTCTGTGCTCAGATTTTGAATAAATGAATGAATTGAGCTTCATTTTTCAATTAATTGCTATTTAATTTAGTACATCTTAAGAGATGTACATAAAAGTACTTTGTGTAAGACAAAGGTGAAGATTGCCTCAGGTATATTTGAGAAGCTTTGTTCAATAAAATCTTAAGAAAATAAGTGAATTAGATGTTTCTGGACATTTCTTTCAACCACTGATTTTGTTGCGCTGTTAACTTACGAAAAAGTTATAGAACCTTTCTCTAGAACTCGTGGATAATGCTAAGCAATTGCTCTAAGAGTTAGCTATGTACGTATGTAATTCTTAGCCCCTACATTTCCTTTTCAGCTGACTGGGAGAGATGAAAAGCATCACCAGCCACAGGTTTCTTTCCGGTTCTGTGTGATTACCATCTCTAAATCCTGAATCACTCAAAGTTTCCTACCACTATACTCTGCCCCTATTCTCTGTTTCATATCCTATCTATGATGATGATTCTTGAAAAGTTTCTCAATATATCCTAGATGCAGCATCCACCACCACTGGCCCTTTTCTCCCTTTTGATGGTGGCAATGGGGGCACAGAAACTGTGCTTTTTAGGAGTTGGACAGGGACAGAATGGAATAGGTTGGACAAAGTATATTGGGATTAGAATAAGATGGAGGCGTTGGTGTAGGTTGAGTGTCTTCCAGATGTAATACAGGGCGTGGCTGCAGGGTGAGTGGGTTTGAGGAGAATTGATGGATACCAAAGAGGCTGGATGGGCAAATAGTTAAAGAAGCAGGAGAAAACACTTCAACTTTCTCCAAGTATTGCTCCCATGAGTGGCTCAACTGTACTAATTAAAATGAAATCAAGTGGCAACTTGGATGTCTGGGAAGACCTCTGAGTGCCAAAGGTGTGTGCTCACTCTTTCCTTTCCGCCAGAGTTGGCCTGCAGATGATGAAAACAGGTGTGATGTCAGGCATCTCCTCTTTCATCCGGACCATGGCATTGGTTGCTCAGGGAATCTCATTTCTCCAACATTTGCTGAAGCTATTAATACTTCCCCCAGTTTCTTTCCTGTCAGAGCGCTTGAAGAACACTTTGAGAAATCAGAAAAATATCTGAGAGCAAATAATGTGAAATGGTTCTCTTCGTTATTAATAACAAATCACGGGAGTTCCATATTCCCACGGATCTACAAATCTTGTGTCAATATCTAGTTTGTAAGTGTCTCCATTTGTCCTCTATCATTCCAGAGGTCTTTTTCACATGATGGCAGGGGAACTGAAATGGAATGTAATAAAATTTAGACCTGGGATTTGCTAAAAAGAAACAGAGGTGGTATTAGTCTTGTTTTTCTCAAACTTTCACCTCATTTCTTTAATATAGCTCTTGCTGAGCAACTTGAAAATTCTCCTGGAGAATTCAGGCTTGGACTTTTTGCAGCTGCCCTTGGGGTCAATCTTTAAATTGCAATGTCTATGGTGAAAGAGAAAATTGAGTCACAGGAAGGAATAAGTTATGAAGAGATTTTTGTCAAAATATTTCTCTTCCAATAGGCAGATAGTGCTGCTCTTGACAGCAAATTTCTTTTTATTTATTATTATTATTATTATTATTATTATTTTCAGATGGAGTCTCACTCTGTTGCCCAGGCTAGAGTGCAGTGGCACGATCTTGGCTCACTGGAACCTCCTCCGCCTCCTAGGTTCAAGCTATTCTTGTGCCTCAGCCTCCTGAGTAGATGGGATTATAGGCATGTGCTACCATGCTCGGCTAATTTTTTGTATTTTTAGTAGAGACGGGGGTTTCACCATGTTGACCAGGCTGGTCTCTAACTCCTGACCTCAAGTGATCTGCCCGCCTCAGCCTCCCAAAGTGCTGGGATTACAGGCGTGAGCCACTGAGCCCAGCCTTGACAGCAAATTTCCTGAAGACTAGAATTCTGTGTTGAAACCTCATTATTGTAAATAATGCTGCAATGAACATAGGAGTGCAGATACCTCTTTGACATACTGATTTCAAGTCCTTCCAATATATTCCAGAAGTGGGATTACTGGATCATAAGGTAGTTTTGTTTTTAGTTTTTTGGGGAACCTCCATACTATTTTCCATAATGACTGTACTGATTTACATTCCTACCAACAGTGTACTAGGGTTCCTTTTTCTCTGTATCCTCGCCAACACTTGCTATCTTTAATCTTTACTCAGTGAAATACTGTTCAGGTTTAAAAAAGAGCAAAATCCTGTCATTTGAGACAACATGAGTAAATCTAGAAGATATTATGCTAAGTGAAATAAGCCAAGAACAGAAAGACAAATAGCACATGATCTCACTTATATGTGGAATCTAAAAAAAGTTGATCTGATACAGGTAGAGATTAGAATGATGGTTACCAGAGGCTAGGGGGAAAGGGCGGAGGGAGCGGGAATGGGGAGTTACTGGTCAAAGGGTACAGAGTTTCAGCTAGGCAGGAGAAATATGCTTTGCTCTCTCTTGCACAGCAGGGTAACTATGGTCAATGATAAAGCATTGTATATTTCAAAATAGGTAAGAGAGTACATTTCAAATGTATCAGCACAAAAAATGTCAAGTGAAGTGATGAATATGTTAATTAGCTTGATTTAACCACTCCACATGCATACATACATGAAAGCACCACATTGTACTGTGTAAATCTAATATGATTTTCCAATTAAAATAATATAAAATTTAAAAAATCCCATTACAGGCTGGGCAGGGTGGCTTAGGCCTGTAATCCAGCGTTTTGGTAGGCTGAGGCAGGCAGATCACTTGAACCCAGGGCAACATGGTGAAACACTGTCTCTACAAAAATTAGCCAGGAGTGGTGGTGTACACCTGTATTCCCAGATACTTGGGAGGCTGAGGTGAGAGGATCGCTTGATCCAGGAACGTCAAGGCTGCAGTGAGCAGAGATGGCACCACTGCCCTCCAGCCTGGGCCACACGGTGAGACTCTGTCTCAAAAAACAAATAAAATAGAGAATAAAAATCCCATTATGGTGAATTATTAATACATCATTACATGGTTTCCATACCATGGAGCTGTTTCTATAGTGCTTCATGACTTGCATCCCCCCAAAATTGGTTACAAAGAACCATGTTATTGTTTTTTAAGACCAACAGGCATAGGACTGATATATATATATATATATCTCTATACTTATATCTGACATTTTATAAGTATAGAGATATATATATATAAAAGTGTGTGTGTGTATATATATATACTTTTAATTGTGTGCTGTTAAATAATGATGGCTATTACCTTCTTAAGCCCTCTCCTTTGAAAATACTTCAACAAATGAAACAGAATACTCCAAAATATTTCTAAATTCCCAGGAGAAATTTCAAAATTATACTAAATGATTGAGGGTGACAGATTTGAGTTGCTTATGCAAAGAAATTTTTCTCTATTCTGTTGAAAGCTTTTTATTTACTAAATTCATATAAAAAACAACAATTAGTTGCTTAATTTTCCTTATGCAACTTATAGCTATGCATTTATGGGAAACAAGTATTCTGACAGAATATGACTATGCTGCCCAATGGAGTAAATTATATAGGGGTTTCAACTTCTTAATGTTCACCTTACCAGATGTTGCTACAAGATAAGC
The DNA here is from genome assembly GCF_000951045.1 of Mandrillus leucophaeus. Lineage (NCBI taxonomy): Eukaryota > Metazoa > Chordata > Mammalia > Primates > Cercopithecidae > Mandrillus > Mandrillus leucophaeus. The sequence goes on along the minus strand of NW_012109808.1, from coordinate 2,017,736 downwards.
ACTTTAAAACTCACTGACTTAAGCACAACTCAAAATTGCAAAATCGTGGGAGCAAACCAAAAGCCCATCAATCAACGAGTGGATAAAGAAACTGTGGTACATATATACGGTGGAATACCACGCAGCCAATGAATTAACAGCATTTGCAGTGACCTGGATGAAATTGGAGACTATTATTCTAAGTGGTGTGTCTCAGGAATGGAAAACCAGACATCATATGTTCTCACTAATAAGTGGGAGCTGAGCCGTGCGGACGCAGAGGCATAAGAGTGATACAATGGACTTTGGGGACTTGGGGGAAGAGTGGAAGGAGGGTGAGGGATAAAAGACTACAAATATGGTGCAGTGTATGCTGCTTGGGTGGTGGGTGCACTAAAATCTCACGAATCACCACTGAAGAACTTACTCATGTAACCAGATACCACCTGCACTCCAATAACATATTGGAAAAAAAAAAACCCAACTGACTGGCTTAGATTTATCACATCTTAAAAAAATCAAAATTTCATAATAGCTAGATTATTATTCAAGTCACATCACTGTGCTATCTGCCTTCCCTACTATAGCACTAAATACACGATAACTCAATTAGCCATTCTGCAAATTTCTTTAAATGCCACATCTTTTATTGTTATTTAAAACATAATATTATTATGATAATTTCCAGTCCAGTATTTTTAAAAGGTATGTACATATTTAAAAATCAGCAGTACAGAAGAGTACCAGTTGAAAAGTTTCTACTTGTATTTGTCTGCTTGGGCTGCCATAACAAAATACCACAGCCTGGTTGACTTCAACAACAGAAGTTTATTTTCTTACAGTTCTGGAAGTTAGAAGTTCAAAGTCAATGTCCTGTGTGAGGGTTGATTCCTGGGGATACTTCTCTTCTTGACTTGTTGACCTCTGCCTTCTTGCTGTGTGCATGGGAGTGGGGAGGAGGGACAACTCTTCTTTTTTTTTTTTTTTAATTTTATTTTCAATTATTATGGGTACATAACAGGTACATATATTTATGGGGTACATGTGATATTTGTGATATTTTGATACAGGCATGCAATGTGTAATAATCACATCAGGGTAATTGGGGTATCCATCCTCTTAAGGATGATAGTTCTACTGGTTTAAAGCCCAACCCTTGTGACACCATTTAACCTTAATTGCTCCCCTAAAGGCCCGATCTCCAAATACAGTCACCTTGGGAGTTAGGGCTTCAGCATATAAATTTAGAGGAGACATAACTCCATCCTGATATCACTCAATCCCTACTCCAAATTCCAGAGAAAACCACTTCAAGCCATTTTCTAATTTTAGTCACTGTAATTGTATTATATACTTATGTACTTGTTTTCTGAACGATAAATATTTAGACATATCTTTTGGCTGCATATAGTGAAGATTAGGAAATTACAACTGGCCTTTGAACACTACAGTCTACTTACAGGCAGATTTTTTCTATCTCCGCTACCCCTGAGACAGTAAGACCAACCCCTCCTCTTCCTCCTCCTCCTCAGCCTACTCAGTGTGAAGGCAAAGATGAAGACCTTTATGGTGATCCACTTCCACTTAATGAAGAGAAAATATTCCACTTAATGAAGAGAAAATATATTTTCTCTCCTTATGATTTCCTTAATAACATTTTCTTTTCTCTAACCCACTTTATTGTAAGAACATAGTATGTTATACATATACAAAATATGTGTTAATCAACTGTTTACGTTACTGGCAGGGCCTCCAGTGATCAGTAGGCTATTAGTGGCTAAGTTTCTGGGGGGATGAAAAGTTGTATTCAGATCTTCAACTCCAGTTTGTTTTTTTTTTAATTCTAGAGGCATTGAAGATGTTGCTCTATTGTCTTCTAGTTTATACTGTTATTAATATCTTTTCCAATGTCTACTTTTCTTTCTTGATTCTCCCTCAAGCATTTAAGGTTTGCTTTCGGTGTTCTGACATTTTATAAGTACTGTTCTGCCCATGTGCCTTTTCATTCATCACCTTTCGCACTAAGTGGACCCTATCACTCTTTACCAGCTTCGGAAAACTTTCTCCTTCTGTTTCCTTGATGATTATGCCTTCTATGTTTTCTTTAGGATTCCTCTTGGGCAGATGTTTGGCTTCGAGACAGATCCTCTGCATCTTTTAACTTTTGTCTGATATTTCACAACTTTTACTTGTTCAACATCCCAAGAAATTTCCTCACTTTAACTTCCACTTCTTCTAGTGAATCTCTTACTTTGGCAATCTCATTTAAAATTTTCCAAAACTCTTTCTAATTTTTGATTACTACTATTGTTTTAATAGTAATTTTTATTGTTTTGGGGTCTGATGGTCTCTCCAATTTCTCTGAAGTTATTTAGTGAAATTAAACAACAATATTCTGTTTATGGATGATCTATTTTCTCTGGAGAAATGTTCTTTTATTCATTCTGGCCGTGTGTGTGTGTGTGTGTGTGTGTCTGTGTGCTATTGATGTGCAGTTTATTTCTCTCAAATATCTGGCAATTCTTGTGTCTTGTTTACATTTTTGAGTGAAGAATGAGAATGGCTAACATCAGCAGATTGTGTAGATCATTTCCCCCATGATGCTTCTCCCTGACTTCATGTGGGGGTGGCGGGGGTTGCTGATGGTAATGCCTCAATGATCAGGCTTCACTTATATGTGAGGGCAGGAAGTGGGCCAGTGGGAGGAGTTCCTTGTTTACAGGAATCATTCACTTTCTTTGGGAGATATTAATTGCAGCAAACACTGCATATGTCAGTTATTCAAACTGAATGAAGTGATGGTAGATGGGAGGGTCCAAGTGACACAGACTTTCAATTAATTGCCCTAATTAACCCTCAGTCCTGTACCTTCAGGCTTGGAAAGCTCACTGGGACTCTGCAGGGAAGTACATCCTTCTGCAGTTGCAGCCTTATCCTGTCAGTATGTTCTGGGCTGTAACCTCCTCTACAGTGAGTTACCATCAACTCAAGGCCATAGACCTTCCATCTTTCAGAAAGCTATCAACATGTTTGCTTTGCTGGTGATTCTATTTCTCACGTTCACCAGGCAGTTTTGGCTTGGTCTCATTTTAAATTTCTTCCCTGTCATGTCAGTGGGATTTGAAAGAACGTCAGTCTACCACTTGGAGCTGGAACTTTTATAGCTTTTAAAACAGAATGCATTGATGCCAACAAGTTTCTATGGCGCCCCTTAGGTACTCGGAATGAATGAGAATCACTCAATTATGTTATGAAACAGTTTTCTCCCAAAGTAAGAGCGTTTGTTCTCAAACTTTTATTGTTTTTTAAAAAAGTATTGTGGTTACAGTTTTCTTCTTTTTGCCCTTTTTCTTTATTGCCACTCTCATGGTGCTGCCTTGTAATACCCTCTCCTCACTGGCTGCTTCTTTGATGCAGTAGATTATCTTTAAAGCAGGAGTCAATAAATTTTGGGGGTGTTTTAAGAGACACTCTTTTGAGAAACATGCATGAGCTTTAGAGAATGAATTGTGTGACCTCCACTGTGACTAGTCTGTGCCCATTTATCCTCAATGATTTGGGTTTATCTTCAGATAATTGAAAGGTGCTAGATAACATGAACTCTGAACAGGACTTAGAGGTTTATTGTCTTCATTAGCACACTATTTAAATTGCTAGTGTCAATACCAATCATTTACTTGATATATTTGGTTTTATTGTTTTTTCTCTTAGTGATCCCTGTCAATTAATCATAATTCAATTCACCAGGAGTAAGTTTTTCACATAAAAACCACTTATGATCAAGACAGAATGTTATACTTTAAGTTATTAATTGGCTGTCAACACTTTATTTATTAATATGGATTCATTAGCAAATGTGCCAATTATTTTCCTTGTCTTCAGTTTTAACACATGCAATAGTAACCCCCAAAGAAACTCACAGGTTAACAAAAAAAGAACAACACTCTAGGACTTGGCACCATTGTTCCATAGGAAGAAAATTTATTTCATGTTGTGAGTGCAAATTTTAGTAACAATTCTGTTGAAGTCACTTTTCTGGGACTCTGTTTCCAAAGCATTAGTTCAGCTGTTCAAGATGAAACACACTATCTATCAAGATGTGATATTTTGAAATGTCACAGGAGAGAAACATATGACAAAAGGCAACACATTTGTTTAATTTCATTAGTTACAAGTGAACTTCTAGGTAAGTCATGATTTTAGATGTTTATAATAGTTTTATTAAGATGTGCAAGTCTCAGTGATAGTGATGAATGGGTATGGCTGTGGAGAGATTCCAGGTGAGTCCAGCAGGGACCATCTGTGGGGCCCCATTAACCACACTCCACAATCTGAAAACAACAAAGAGCTTTTATTTCATGGTGTGGTTTATGAGCATTCAGAAGTAATGTCATCTCTGCTTGGAGACTTTTCTAACAGGACATTAGAGGGCTATCATCACAGGTAACCTGGAGAGTACATCTGTAGATAAAGATCCTGACTATTTTAAGTAAAGAAGAATTACTGGGGAAAAGAGGTTTTATGTCCAGTGATAAACAGGGCTGGAAAGAGCTGGCAGTTTCAGAAAAGAAGAAACCTCTCTTGACAGCTTTAGTATCATACTGTGGGCTGGAAATGGCAAAACCCATCCCTAAAGACAAGCGAAGTGTTTTGAAGTGACTCTTCATGGTGAAGTGGCAACTCTAAATAACCAAAATTTGCAACCATAGTTTATTCTTCTATATAAACACGAATCTGTTTTTGGCCTGATAATTATAGCTGGGTAGATCTAGTAATTAAATGAATGATTCAGATCCAGGCGAATATGGTTACTCAATTGAATTTTTGGTTCAGACATCATAATCAAAAGTGAAACAAAGGAAAAATTTCCTGGGTCATACGTCAAGGCTTCAAGGACTAGGAGGCAGCAGCCCTACAAAATAGGAAAAACAGATTCTACTTACTTAGTGCCGTTCTTTCTCTTTATCTTAGAAATACGTTTTTGAGGGAAAGGGATGTACTAGAGTTTTAAAATTGGAAGAGGCTATTGGACTCCTTCATTTCTACAGATTTCTGAGGTCCAGTGATTTGCCCAAAGTCCCATAGTTAGTTTCCAGCCTGTTTTATTAATCAACAGGGGATTGAGTGTGCTCTGCCCATAATTCCCACTTATTGCCACTTAGAAAGACTTTCTAGGGTTCACATCTTTTATACTATGAGGCTGGCCAAGAAGAGCAATTCTTAGTTTGCTAGGCCACATAAGCTGACATCTTGCCAGGTTTTCCAGGCAACACGTCATAGCTTGCTCACATCAGGTGGATTCTTGTCAAGAGATGATTAATAGGTTGAGTTAAAAAAACAAAACAAAGCAAAACAAAACTTAAAGCAAATTCTTTCCCTCCTTCATGTCTCATAATAGCTGTTTCTTGTATGACAGCTAGCTGTGTTTGGCTTTTCAGTTTTAAGGTAATCAAGTTCTCTTTGTATCAGGGAACATCTAGTTGAACTGAGCCAACGTGGGACTGATTTTATCTTGTGGTCACCAACCAAATTAATAGCATTTTCCATCTGCTGAATCTTTAGTATGAAACGCTATACGAAACTGAGAAGCTCTATATTGACATGGCTCAGTTAATATTTACTGAACATCCTACACGATCTCATCGCTGGACTTGGTATCAATAAAGTCTTCTAGATAGTATGGATTATTTTGATTTCACCTGGGATTCAAATATGCTGGTAGCCTAACTTCCTTCTTGGAGGCAATGATTAGGTTGATACTAATCACTCTCCAGAGATAAACTCTTGCCCCATGAAATATTGAAACATTGCCTGCATAAGAGTGAGGGCAGCTATGTGTTGGGGGTGTCATGAGATTGAATGCATATTCAAGAAACTGTTATTGTGTAAGCTCCCCTACCATTGTGAGTAGTGTAGTGTTAACTTACAAAACCGTTTGCATATACTCTTCTGAGATTTGGCCCTGCTTCTTTGGGGTTAGATGGGAGTTTTCAAGCAGTTCATAGACATCTTGCATGTTGTGGAGACTCTTCCTCATGTTGTGGGTAACCTTTTCAACCTGAATATCAGTGCTGTTCTTTGGAGGAACCCTCTGCCCCCGGTATGCCTGAGCCTGGCGTTTACAGATGCCAAACTTGCTGAGTAGGATGAACACATCCCTCTGGAAGGCCTTCGTGAAAATAGCATAGAGGAATGGATTGGCACAGGAGTTAAGTGGATAGAAGAGGACCAGCAAGATTTTGGAATTGCTAACAGTGATGAGAGGCTTGTTCAGAATTGCTGACAGAGCATAGAACGAGATTGGGGCCATGCACATGAAGTCGGTGAAGATCAACACAGCCATCCTCTTGGCGATTTTGGTATCTTTGTCCCCTGGGTTGTACTGCGGATTTCGGACTGTGATGTAGATCTTCACATAACAGCAGCAGACGATGACGAAGGCAACTATGTTGAGCATCAGAACAAAAACAATATATGCCAGAGCAAGAGGGGTCTCGGTGTCCATGGGCAGGCAGATGCTGACTTTGGCATAGCTACTTATTCCCACCAAAGGGAGCAGGGCGAGAAGGAAGCAGCAAACCCAGCCCCCAACCATGATGGCACATGCGTGCCTGAGGCGGATCTTCCGGTCCAGGCGCATGGCGAAGGTGATGGCATACCAGCGCTCCAGGGTGATGACCGTCAGTGTATACACCGACAACTCACTTGCAAAGACAGTGAAGAAACCAGCCGTGTTGCACCCAGGGCCTGTCTGCCAGTCGATGGCATGGTTGTAGTACTCAGAGTGAGTGTAGAGGTCTACAGAGGCAATGAGGAGCAGGTACATCCCCATGCAGAAATCTGCAAAGGCCAGGTTGCACATGAGAAAGCGGGGGACGTTCAGTTTGTAGTGGCTGGTGAGAAGAATAAGCAGGACAAAGACGTTGCCCAGGAGAGCCAGCAGACTAACGAACCACACCACAATTCTCAGGAACTTGTAGCCCATTATGTCTTCACACGGGTTGAACTCATCGGACTTGGGGGTACACACCATGTCTTCATTGTCCCCACACACGGTGTAGTCATAATGGCTGTCAAAAGCTTGTAGAGTCTCTTCCTGGGGGTTTTTGAGCTCCTGGCCAAAACCAATGATCTCATCCTCTTGTTCTTCAAAGAAGACGTAATAATGAGCATTGTTATGAGCATCCTGGAACTTGGACTTTTCCTTGTACCCAACAATGCTGTCATCCAGATTCTCTTCATATTCCTGGTGGAGGGGGCTATTCAAGGCATTCACAGATTTTCTCTGACGCAAGCTCTGCATACTGCTCTCATTACACATCAAGGACTCAAGGATTCTGCAAGGCAACAAAAAAGTCAGTGCCAGGCTGGGCATGGTGGCTCATGACTGTAATTCCAGCACTTTGGGAGGCCAAGGCAGGCGGATTGCTTGAGCCTAGGAGTTTGAGACCAGCCTGGGCAACATGGCGAAACCCCATCTCCATAAAAAATGCAAACATTAGCCGGGCACGGTGGTATATGCCTGTGGTCCCAGGTACTCGGGAGGCTGTGGTGGGAAAATCACCCGAGCCTGGGGAGGTCAAAGCTGCAGTGAGGCGAGATCAGGCCACTATACTCTAGCCTGGGTGACAGAGTGAGACCCTGCCTCAAAAAAAAAAAAAAAAAAAAAAAGAGTGCTTGCTTAAAACCCATGAATGGTTCCCACATTTACAAAAATATGCAAACTACTTACTATGATGTACATAATTCTGTAAGGTTCTACAGGATCTGGGCAGGCCTGTTTCTGTGACATCATTTCTATGACCTCCCCTCCCCTACTGTGATCCAGTGGCATTGGTCTTATTTCTCTTCTGCAACCACTTCAAGAACAGTGATTGAAAAACAAAAACAAACAAAAAAACCCAACAAAGTGGCCAGGTGTGCTGGCTCACGCCTGTACTTAGCCAGGCACAGTGACTCAATCCCAGCACTTTGGGAGGCTGAGGCAGGCGGATCACTTGAGGTCAGGGACTCGAAACCAGCCTGGCCAACATGGTGAAACTCTGTCTCTACTGAAAATACAAAAATTAGCTGGGCGTGGTGGCACATGCCTGTAATCCCAGCTACTTGGGAGGCTGAGGCAGGAGAATCGCTTAAACCTGGGTGGTGGAGGTTGCAGTGAGTCAAGATTGCACCACTGCATTCCAGCCTGAGTAGCGACAGAGCAAGCAAGACTCTGTCTAAAGAAAAAAAAAAAGATGTGGATGCTGAAGCCAGTCGCCGTGGTGGGAACCTGGCTCTATTATTGACTAGCTTGGGTAGGCCCATGAAGTTTGGTTAACTCATTTGTAACATGGGACAATGGGAGTGACTATTTCATATAGGGTTATTAAAGGATTCAATGAATTTATCTTTTTAAGGCTCTTACAATAGCACCTGTAGCTTTGTGAGTGCCATATGGTGGTTATTGTTGTTATTATTATTATTCCCATTCAAAGCTCCAAAACCCTATGTTCCCATTGCCTGAAAAACACATGGCTCCCTCTACTCATCATTATTTAGTTTCAAACTGAATATTTTAAAAATAAAACATTTATGTATTTTTAGTAGATACAGGGTTTCACCATGTTGGCCAGGCTGAGCTGGAACTCCTGACCTCAAGTGATCCACCCACCTCAGCCTCCCAAAGTACTGGGAATACAGAAGTGAGCCACTGCCCCTGGCCAGCCTGCTTATTTTCTGACTTCCTTCACTAGACAGTAAGTAAAATATGAGAGGGAATTCTTGTCTGTTCTATTCACAACAGCCAGGCACATAGAAGGTGCTCAGTAAATATGTGTTTAACAAATGAATGAATGGACACTACCATACAGGCATGCTTGTGGAAGTAAGATTTAGTTTTTTCCTTGCTCACCAGACTTACAGCAAAAGGGATTCTTTAACTTGCCTCAGCTGTTGAGCAGATTTTGATTGATCTCTTGGGTTCTGGTTAAAATGTCCAATGGACTTGATCTTCTCAACTGTTTGGAGGCTAAGGGGAAATCTAGACCCTGTCCCTGAGGTCCACTTAAGCCTCCCACCCAGCCCTTGTCCAGTCCTTCTCAGTGTCGCATGGCATCAATGTAGAGTCCACTATCACACTATCACCATCCTCTACCCCACTCCTGGCTTTTTGCAGTTATGATGCCCATGTTGGCCTTCTTTGTGTGTGTGTGTGTGCGCGTGTGTGTGTGTGCGTGTGTGTGTGTGTGTGTGTGTGTGTGTGTGTGTGTGTGAGAGATGGAGTCTCGGAATCTTGCTTTGTCGCCCAGGCTGGAGTGTACTGGCACGATCTCGGCTCACTGCAACCTCCACCTACCAGATTCAAGCGATTCTTCTGCCTTAGCCTCCCCAGTAACTGAGATTACAGGCACCTGCCACCACATCCGGGTAATTTTGTTTTTTGTATTTTTAGTAGAGACAGGGGTTTCACTATGTTGGCCAGGGTGGTCTCGAACTCCTGACCTCAGGTGATCTGGCTGCTTCAGCCTCCCAAAGTGCTGAGATTTCAGGCGTGAGACATCATGCCTGGCTGCCAGATTGGCCTTCTTTGTATGGCTGTTTTAGCTTCTGCTCTCACACCTGATCTGATATTTTCCTGACTGCAATTATGTGTGTAGTAAGTCAATCAGTAAATACGTAGAAGCTGAGGAGGACTGAATAGAGATAATCAAGGTGGATTAGGAGGACAGATCGTAGAAGACACAACAGGGGAAATAATGCAGAGTAAAAGTGAAAAAGTAAAAGAATCAGAGAAAGCCTGGAGAGAAAATGAAGGCCATCCCTCCTTCACAGGCTCATAAGCAGCCTGATGTGCACATACTATATATCATAGTTAATATTAATGAAGATCTTATAATATTCCAGGCCATTCCATTCCAGTGTTTTCCATTCAGTTTCCCATTTAATCTTCTCAAAACTCCTATGAATGATAGCATTACGATCTCCATTCCCAAAGATTCAGAGTGGTTAAGTAACGAGGCTGGGATAACACAACTTGGAAAATGGCAGAGCTGCGGTATAAACCCAGCTGACTCCAAAGCCTGCAGGCATGTAACCAGTGAGCTATGACATTTGCGAGGCCCAAACCGATCAGGTAATCCAACTGTTTGTGTTATTTATAAGTCTGTTCTCATGGTTGCGGTGTCTGGGGTCTAATATGTGTTGCAGTATCTAATTATGAATTGTACCTGGAAACCGGAAATCATGTCTGCATAACCTCTACAAGATTCTGTGAGATCTGGTTGTGTTTCTGTCTCCTGTGCTATCCGTCACCTCTTCTGCTCTACAGCTATCCAGCAACATTTGCCTTATTTCTCAGCTGTACCCACTTTTGGTCCTCAGGGTCCCTGTGTCCCATGGATCTCCTGTTTTATGTGGATGCTTCCAATATCATCTCCACCTGGTTTTCAAACCAGGAAGCGTCTTCCCCAAAACCAAGAAATGAATTCCACTTCCACCAAGGTCTTTTGTCACTTATGCCGGGTCTCTGCTACTTACCCTCTGATTTTCTTCTGATTCTTAAAAGCACAGCAGTGGCTTGGGTAAGAAAGGTCAGCCCGTGTGAGGTGAAGGAAACTCAAGGAAAGTGGAAGTTTCTTAAGAGTCCAGGTGTTTCTTGCTATCAGTTCCTTCAGGTGCTCCAGGCCTTTGGATGGAAGGGCAGTAACACTGGTATGAGACACGTCCCTGGGAGGTAGAGAACAGAAAAATGCAGAGAGGCAGTGAGCAGCCAGAGCCTTCTCAGCCTTGGCCAGAAAGTCAAACAGGCCTGAGGTAAATGGGGAGATGACATGCTCCTTTCTTCTACTGAGTACAGAAGCTGAGCTCCTGGTCTAAGGAGGGATGGATATTAGGCTTCTAAGTCTGTGTTACAGGAACTCCTTGGAATTCCAGTATCCATCAGTACAAATGCTATTTCTAGGGTCATTTTATTCTATCCATCACAATACACACAAACTCTTGGAATCAGAGGGAGATGTCAATTTTACTCTGCAACATGCCACCATGTGACTATGAAAGGGTCTCAAGAGGCAAGAGAAATAAAGTAGAACAGAGACAAAGGGGCCTACCTTGCTATCAGCTGCTGTGGGGACTAGAGTTTGGGGACTGATAAACTGATCACTGATATGAATCAACATCAGTACCATGAAAATCTGATAATGATGCAGACCTCGGAGTCATATCCAGTTACACTGGGAATTCATGACTGAGAACAATTCCCCTGCCCCCACCCCTCCAGTGTCTTTAGAAGACTGTAAATCAATTCTTGGAAAGAAAACTCAAATGTTGATATTAACAATGTGAAATCAGATTCAAATCACGTCCGAGAACAATGGGGTTGGGGGTGGCGGTCAGGCTGGGAACAGTGTAGACATCAGTGTTAGTTACTAAAGTAGAATGAATTCATGGCATTAGTGTGGCATTCTCTGCTCTTTTCTGAATCCCAGAGAGTCCAGGTTCCATGTTTTTATTGGATCCATCATTTTTATTGGCACCATTAATAGCTTGAATAAATCCATGAATATTTAACCTAATATCCCTCCTATTTTATATTTTGTCAATTAAAATATTCCTCATAGAAGATAATTCCATTTAAAATATTGAATATAATTAATAGTATCCAATTAGTGAGTGAATTCCATTATTTTCAATTTCTTCCCCCACATCATTGTCATTGGACTTAGCTGGGATTTACATTCTCAAGGTTCAAGGCCGTCAGAACATGAAGCTCATGTATTAACCCCATTCTCACCACAGGGCTGTCACTCTTGTGAGGAAAGGGTTGATGTGGTTGCTATTTTGTTTTGTATTTAATTAAAAAGAATATGTAATCTAGCATTTCCCAAATTTGCCTGGTGGTAAGAATTACCCTTGGCGCGGCTGGGCGCGGTAGCTCACGCCTGTAATCCCAGCACTTTAGGAGGCCAAGGCGGGTGAATCACGAGGTCAGGAGTTCGAGACCAGCATGGCCAACATAGTGAAACACCATCTCTACTAAAAATACAAAAGTTAGCCAGGTATGGTGGCACGTGCCTGTAGTCCCAGCTACTCAGGAAGCTTAGGCAGGAGAATCGCTTCAACCCGGAAGGCAGAAGTTGCAGTGAGCTGAGACCACGCCATTGTACTCCAGCCTGGGTGACAAAGTGAGACTCTGTCTCAAAAAAACAACAACAAAAAATATCCTTGGCGCTTGTTTCTGTATTATCCCCAGGTGATTTTTAACATTAGACATCTATAAACTGGCATAAATAAACACCCTTGCAGTTAGTGAGAGAGTGGAGGGACTTTTGAGCCAGACTTAAGCACAGTTGTGAAGCAAATGAAGCTGGGTTTGCTCTCCTGCCTCATCTGTCCTTTTTGAGGCATGTCTTTCTCTTTTAGCCATGCTGTCTTCAAGGTGGGGCCATCTTTCAATTCCAGCTTTCTGGAAGCATCTTAGGTTGCTCTTCCCAGTGATGCTTTCATGTCAGAGCATCTCATGGCTCATTTCCCTGCTTTGTTGTCTGCTAGATACACTGATTGTGTGTGTTCATCTGAAAGAGTTGATTCAAGTAATGTGCTTGCATTTTAATACATATTTCTTGAGAAAATATGTTAGTAATTATTTCAGTTACTGCATGACAAAACACTCCAAAACTAAGCAGCATAAATCAACAATCTTTTTATTATGCGCATAGGTTTTATGGATCATGAATTTGAACGGGGAATGGTGGGGATAGGTTGTCCCTGTTCTGTGATGTCTAGGGCGTCAGCTGGGAAGATCTGGAGTCTGGGATGACTCAATGCCTGGGGGTTGGGATTATCCGCAATTTCCTTCACTGGCATGTCTGGTGCCAGGGCTGAGGTGACTCAAAGACTGAGATCAGCTGAGACTGTTGCTGTGGTTACTCCAGGTGGCTTGACCTTCCCACATTACATCAGCCAGATTCTAAGAGAACTATCAAATTCAAGGGCAGAGGACCTACAGTCCACCTCTTAATGGGAAGAGTGTCAAAGAATTTGGTGTCTTCTTGTAAAACTGCCCTAATGATCTAAGTGATGGAGACAGCATTGAGGCAGATAATTTGGGGGAAAACTGGCAGTTTTTCACTCTGCAAATCAGCATTTCTAGTCCAGGGATCACTCTGGACCAGCATCAGAATCATTTGTAATACAGATTGAGACATGTCCCAGACCGAATGAATTATAATCTCTGTTTGTGGAGCCTGGGAATCTGTATTACTTAAGATGCTCTCCAGGTGATTCAGAAGCTGGTTTCAATTCTCAAAGCATTTTTATGAAGCAGGCAGATACTAAAATTCAGACAAAGAAATATCTCTTTGTGTCCAAAGAGATACAGTGAGCCAAGGGTGGCGTCATAACTATCATTTGGGTCTAGAGAACTCAGCTTCAGTGTCCCAGGAACTAGACTTCACTTTCAGGTCTTTGGAGTCTTTGAACACAGATCCAGGTGCAGTAACTCTCCATGGACTCATTAGGAAAATGGGAGGGAAGATTTGATTCCAAAGTTTGTCTGAGTATGTGTAATGATGTCTCCCAGGTGGCCTCTAAGTTAGGTCCCACTGGGGCTGAACTAGGAGGGTGCTTGGTCAGGCAAGGAGAAAGTACGTGTGGGGAAATGTGGATAAACCTTATGACAAAAACATTTATCACACAGTGGGTGCTTGGCATATGGTAGGTCCTCAGTAATTGTTAATTTCCGCCTTGTCCCAATTTGAAGTTTATCTGAGCTCAAGCCAAAAGCAATGAAGTTGGCAAATACAGCTCCAGTCCAGACCTCAACTTGTAGATCCAATTGCTTATTTGATATCTCCACCTGGATGCCTCACAGGCTTCTCCAACTTAATAGGCCCTTTCAAAACTTAGCTTTTCATCCCTTGCCCTCAGCTCAACCTGCTCCTCCTCTATTTCCCCCCAACATGGTAATTGACACTCTCATCCACTTGATTGCTCAAATTAGTAACCTTGGAATCACTACAATATGTTGGATTTCCTCAAGACCATTGTCCCATCCACCTTTAATCTTGGAAAACACCTATGATTCTGAACTCCAAAGGAATCTCAAATCCATGTATTTGCATCTCCAGTGTAAGCTTTCTAGTCCAAGCTAACATTATGTCTTACTGCAATATCTTTCCTGTCCAGTTTTATTCTTTTTCAATCCATTCCTCACATAGTAGCCAGAGTAATCATAACATATGAAGTGAGTAATGTCACTTTCCTGCCTAAAGGCCTACAGTGACTTCTCAATATACCATGAATAACATCCGTGCTTCCTGCCACGCCCTTTAAGCTCTTGCAGATCTAGCACTGGACTACCTCTGTAACCTCATCTCAGAGTTCTAAGGCCACTTACAGGCAAAATTAGAATCTGTTATACTTGAAGACCTCTTAATCCTTACTTGTCATAGTTCTAAGTATCCATTAGACATGCTGCACCTTAAGTGCTCCTGTGCACTCCACCCACACTATCTCTGCATTTACAGGGTCAAGCAGGGGGAACAACCGCCTTTTTTCTTTTTTGATTTAACCACCCTTGCAGTGATCTGCAGTTTTAATCAGACAGTCTGGTTGCTATCAGACAGAAAGGTAGGAGATCCTCTATACTTTCCTATGGATCTAGCACTGCCTGTCCACCCAAAATATCTCAAATATAATGATTCTTGCCTCGAAGCCTACTGGAATTTCTTTATTTCTTGTCTTCCATCTATCATTTTCCAGGGCTTGAAGTTTCTATGTCCTTGTGGAGTCTCTCTTGCCCTTGCCCTACATTCATGCTGTGAATATTTACAACAACATGAAATTGTGCTGGAACTCCCCCACCCCATGATCAGATGTCAGCCCAGCTGTTTGCACATCTACAGTTTCATTGCTACCACCTTAGTTTAGGTCTGAACTATATTTCACCTGAGTTTTGCAAAAACTTCGTGACTGGTCTCAGAAATCTTCCACTATTGCAATCTTAGGAACTCAGGAAAGAATGTTTTTTCTAAAGGACATTAGGAAAGACTTAGGAAAGAATGTCCTTTCTAAAACACAGATCTTATCATATTGCTTTCCAGCTTGAAATCCATGCCTCCTATAATATCTACAGATTGAAGTTCAAGTTTCCTAGGAGACTATTTCCCCCCCTCCCCAATGAGAGTCTCTTTCTGAATCTTGTGTCATCTTTTTTCTTGATTTTCTCTTCTAGAGCACGTTTTCAAGTAATTTCTTAGGCCGTGTGAGGGAGATATTTTCTGAGTCTTTTGACTTGTTATTACTTCTGGAAGCTTCTCAGACCTTCTCTTTATCCCTGATGTGACATTTCATGAAAGTGTACCTTGATAGGAATCTTTTTCCATTTATTATAATGGGCGCTGGGGGAAGAGAGGCCCCTTCAATCTGAAGACCTTTGTTCTTCACCTCTGGGAAATTTTCTTGTATTGTTTCTGGGATAACTTATTCTCATTTTATCTGTTTTGTCTCTGGAATTCTTAATAAGAGGAAAAGTCACCTCCTGGTCCCTCAGACATATCTCCATCTTTTGTTGGAATTTTCTCCTATTACTTTTATTAAATTGCCTGGTAAAATTCCTTGAGTGCATCTTCCATCTCTTCTATTAAATTTTTAATTTTAGCTTCATGAGAGCTGGAATACTGCCTGCTCTGTTTATTGCCATATTTTTGGTACCTAGACTGGTGTTTAGCCAACAGAAGACTCTAAATACGTACTTGTCAAATACTTGAATAGATTTTTAAGAGAACTTTCTTGTGTTCTGTTCCTTTTAAAAACAGCGTATTTGGTCAGGCGTGGTGGCTCACGTCTGTAATCCC
This sequence comes from Mandrillus leucophaeus, assembly GCF_000951045.1. NCBI lineage: Eukaryota > Metazoa > Chordata > Mammalia > Primates > Cercopithecidae > Mandrillus > Mandrillus leucophaeus. The sequence goes on along the minus strand of NW_012109808.1, from coordinate 2,001,921 downwards.
AGCACTTTGGGAGGCGGAGGTGGGCAGATCACCTGAGGTCGGGAGTTCGAGATCAGCCTGACCAACATGGAGAAACCCGGTATCTACTAAAAATTCAAAATTAGCCAGGCATGGTGGCATATGCCTGTACTCCCAGCTACTTGGGAGGCTGAGGCAGGAGAAAATCGCTTGAACCCAGGAGGTGGAGGTCGCGGTGAGCTGAGATCGCACCATTGCACTCCAGCCTGGGCAACAAGAGTGAAACTCCTAAAAATAAAAATAAAAAAAAAAAGAATAAAAAATAAAATAAAATAAAAACAGCATATTTGAGGAAGCATACCCCTTTGTTTAGGATCATGGGTTTTAAATTCACACCATCTGGACTTAAATCCTGGCTTCTGCGCTTACTTTTAGTCACTTAAACTTTGCGTGCTGCAGTTTCCTTGAGTTTGTTGAACAGTAGCTCTTAGTGTCTTCTCAATAAATATTAGCTGTTATTATTATTATATATTTATTATTATTATCATGATTGTTATAGTAATAGGGATGAAATGTGTTCTCAGATTTATCTCGGGTCCTTAATTATTAGTCCTTTCTCATTTCTGTGGTGTCTTTGATTTCTCCAGGTTTATTTCCCCCCCTTTGTGTATCTTGGTTTTGATCTTCCATGTTAGGAGCATTCATTGACTGGTGATCTCTGGTTGCACACTTCATATTTAAGAGGATGCTTTTCTGTTGGCAGACTTTGCTTTAGGGTAATTGTGTAGGGAGTTGGCCATTATGCTGGTAGACCCTAAAGTGCCAGAATGTGAATATCTTTTTTGTTTTAGGATTTCTCAACTTCTTCAGCTTATTGAGGAGGTACTTAGCTGTTAGAATTCTGCATAAATAGAGTAGAGGATTAATGTTTCCAGATATAAACTTTCAGTTAACCTTTCTGTTTTCAGTCCCATGTCTTACTCTTACCACATGCCTTACCCATCACCTCTAAGTCCCATTCCTCCCAGAGATTTTACAGGGCAAGACAGCAGTCTCTGACTATGCTCCCTTTGAGTACTGTGAGTTTTGCCTTCCTTCTCTTCTGTTTTTCTTCATTCTGAATTCTGTAGCTCTTTAGGCCCTGGATGGGCTCTCACCTGTCTTCTGTGAATGTATGCATAGTAAAAATTCTTGTGGTTGTATAAATAGGAAAAATTCCTTTCTCATCTTTTTAAGGGGATCTCAGGAGGGAGAGAAAATAAAATCTTAGGTTTAATGCTTCATTTTAACTTTTAATCACCACTGTATTTAGCACATAAAACTGTGCAAGAGCTTGGAACAAATACTTGTTGAATACTGAGCCACATCTGATAGTCTCCCAATTCTGGAGTTGTTGGAGAATAAATCTCAGTCTGAAGAGATCCTCAAACTCAACAAGTCAGGAATCATTTTAAGTTATTTGAGGCTGTATTGTTTCCTACTCACCCAAAGTTTTATTTGATTACTTCAAATCCAGGATATTTATTTATTTTTATTTATTTATTTATTTATTTATTTTGAGATAGAGTCTCGCTCTGTCGCCCAGGCTGGAGTGCAGTGGCGCGATCTCGGCTCACTGCAAGCTCCCCTCCCAGGTTCATGCCTATCTCCTGCCTCAGCCTCCAGAGTAGCTGGGACTATAGGCGCCTGCCACCTCGCCTGGCTAATTTTTTTGTATTTTTAGTAGAGACGGAGTTTCACCGTGTTAGCCAGGATGGTCTCGATCTCCTGACCTCGTGATCTGCCCGCCTCGGCCTCCCAAAGTACTGGGATTACAGGCGTGAGCCACCGCGCCCGGCCCAGGATTTTTAAATAGTGTACCTTCTTTCCTAAAATAAACCTGTCAACATGTAGTTTTTTTTTTCTGAGTAAGAAGAATATAAAGAGTTGTTATGGGTGATGAAGGGGTCTGAAATCACTTATGGATGTAGCCATATGGATAGAAACCTACAAGCTGGAGGGCTTCCCTCTGTTTTGCTGACTCTGGCACTCTCTTCAAAGAGCTCATCAAGCAACGGGCATTGAACTCCATGAGAATTTGTCTCTAGCAAGTATTTACTTGTAAATCAGAATGCAGCTGAGCTGAGTCTGGCAGATGGTTTGAAGTCTAATTGCCTAGGTCATGGGAATAATCTCGAGTTAAGTGTCTAATGAAAGTAACAAGACCTGAATTTGGAGAGAGTGAGTCCTGCAGTGTTACATACAGAGAAGAATATCATGAGATTTTAATGATGCCAGGGAAAAAAAAGAGCTAACTATGTTTAATGTCATAGGAAGAGCAAATTGCACCTCAAAAGCAATTATGTACTCTAGTATCCCCAAACATTGGAACTATTTTTATTTTTTTGAGAGATATTTTGTCATTGATTATTATTTAAGATTAACTTATGATGAACTCAATTGCAAATTAAAGAAGCGCTAATTGGCTTGCCAGTGTTCCAACAGCAATTGCAAGTGGCTTTTCTGTTTGCTTGTCATGAAAGTAGGTTTTCCCAAAGGTCAATATGTGGAAGCTGCTCCATTATAAATGTGCAGTTACATCTGTAAATTGGTAGATGAAATGCATCTAAGAGCAGAAAGATTAATTTACTGTTTAAAATACAATGTAATTAATTTATGAATACTGAATTGAAAAATAAGTTAAAGAAGTTTAAAAGGTATACATTGAAGACAGTGAGCTTATCTATTAATATGTTTAAATAATTTAGAAATGCAATATGCATTTATTTAGCAAGTACAGAATGTATTGATTGCTGTCTAGGTCTCAAGTATAGTTCTAGAAGCTAGGGCTATAGCAGTAAACTAAACAGGCCGAAATTCCTGCTCTCCTCATGCTTACATTCTAGTGGAGAGAAAGGTAACTTTTTCTTAAAAAGTGAAGATATATAGTATGTTAGATGACAATGATAAGCACTATGGGGAAAAGGAAAACAGGGAAGAGAAAAGGCAGAGACCAGGAGTGGGTCACAATGAGAGATGAGGGGACAGTGTCAGGCAAGGCCTCATTGAGGAGATAGTTGAGGAAATGTCTGAAGGAGGTGAGGGAGACAGCCAAGCTGATATCTGGGGCAAAAGCATTGCAGGCCAAGGGACCAGCAGTGTAAAGACTGTGAGGAGTGCACCTGGTATGTTTGAGGAAGCAAGGAGGCCAGTGGCCTTGTAGGCTGTCAAAAGAACATTGCATTTTCATGTAAGTGAGATCAAAAGGCTGCAGAGGAATGGTATAATCTGACTTATTTAAAAAGGATCATGCTGCTGCTTTGAAAATAACCAAAGTGAGCAAGGGGTAGAAACAGGGAGACCAAAAATAGAGAGGATGGTGCTTTGGACCAGGGTGGTAGCAGTGGAGACACTGAAAATGGTTGGAGTTTGTAGATATTTGAAAAGTAGAGCCATTGGGACTTTCTGATGGATTGGATATGGGGTATGTGAGAAAGAGAAGAGTTGAGAATGACTCCAAGATTTCTAGTCTGCAGCTGGGAGAATGAAGTTACCATTTCCTGAGATGGGGAAGGCTGCAGGTGAGGTAGGTTTGGAGAGAATGATCAGAAGTTCACTTTTGGGCATGTCAAGTTTGAGATGCCTATTGGACATCCAGATGGTGATGGCAGGCAAGCAGTGTTTTATGAGCATGGAATTTGGGAGAATTGTCTGGACTGGAGACTTCTATTTGGGTATCATAGGCTTTAGGTAAAGGCATACAAGTGGATAAGATCACCAAGGAAGTGAATAAAAATATAGATAAAAAGAATATCAAAGATGGAGCCCTGGGGCACTCTATCATTAAGAGATCAGGAAGAAGAGAAAGAGCTAGAAAAACAGAGTAGGAAGGAACAATCAGAGGTATGGATAAAAACCAAGAGAGAGTAGTGCCTTGGAAGCCAAAAGAAGAATACATTCCAAGGAGGATGGAGTCAGCAACTGAGTCAAATGCTTCTGAAATAAGTACTAATTGGCCGTTTGATTTAGCAACTGTGGAAGTCACTGTTGACCTTGTAAAGAGAGTTTTAGTGGCATGGTGGGAAGTGAAAACCTGATTGGAGTAAGCATAACAGAAATTGGGATAGTTGCTGCAAAAAGGCACAGATAAATAGGGCAGTAGGTGGAAGTAGATATGAAGGAAGGGGTTTTTAAAATTATAAATATTTCAATATTTTCCTAAAAATTAAGTAATCTTTTTAAAAGAAATAAAATCTAAAACAATAACTCTTTAAGGCCATGTAATATTCAATCAGTTTTCCAAGAAAGGCAAGGTAGTTCTTACCTTGTTTAAGTCAGATCCAAATAGATACAGAAAAGGTATCCAACTGATGCCTCTTAGGTGTCTTTTAATCCATATTCATGAAATATTGTTTTAAGATGGAAGAAACTACAGCATGTTTACACACTGGTAGGAGATAATTTACTAGGGAGGGAAATACAGATGATTAGGAAAGAAGGGAGAGGATTGCTGAAGTGATGCCCTTGAGTTTTTAAGAGGGGATGGGATCGAAGGCCCCAGTGAAGGGGCCAGCCTTAAAAAGTGACTTAAAATACAGAAAAGAGGAGAAAAGATGTGGGTGTAGATGCAGGAAGATGGGTAGATGTGGTAGTGGGATGTGAGGAGTTCTCTTTGGATTGATTTTATGCTCAGTGAAATGGAAATCAAGGTGATCAAGTGGACATGATAATGAGGAAAAGGACTAGAGAACTGAAGAGAGGGGAGGCCATAGGACACGGTCATCCAACAGAGTGGGAGAGGGAATGGGGGAGTGGGAGAGGGAATGGGGAAGTGGGATGTGATCGCTGTGCAGCAGGTAGAGCCTGCTTGGGGTGAGTGATTTCAGGTGAAACCACTTGCCATGTTCAGCTGCAAAAGCCCAGGCCTGAAGCAGGTGGGTGGTTAGACCTAATCAGGGTTGGACTTGGCCAGAAGAGGCTGATGAGACAGAGAGGCAAGGTAGGTAGTTGGCTGCGTATACAAGTCAGTGTTTTTAATGATGGAACATGGCATTTAAACTGCCTAAGGAAAGAGTGAGGATATGAGGGAGGTGAGAGACAGTGAAATGTTAGTAACAGACTGTAGATCCTGGCAGAACCAAAAAATTGAAGGATTAATGTATTCTAAGGAAAGAGATAGAAAGAGAGCAGGATGTTTAAGATTAAAGTTATGGAGGCTCTGTAGTCATTGGTCATGACAGGTCTAGTGAAGCCTGGAAGTACAGTGGAGGGTAGGCTTGTTGCGGGAGTGGAGCTCAGAGGTCAAGGTATAGGAAAGATAATCCATGTGGATATTGAAATAACTAAAGTTAGGACAGGAGCAGTGTTGGAGGAAAAAAAGTGGTGTATATAGGGTTAGGGACTATCCTCTGTTTCAGTCATCCCTGTGGGTCTTGGAGCATATCCTCCATGGTTAAAGGGGGTACCACTGTAGGCAAATGTCTAGAATGTCAGATGGTAATAAGCATCATGGGCAAAAATAAAACGGGGGAGTGGGATGAAGAGTGGTGGGCAGCTTTCGAATTTAAATAGTGCATTCAGGGAAGACCTCAGTGAGAAACTTACCCTTAAGCAAAGACATGTATCAGGCAAAGGAGCCAGCTACGGATATCTGGGGAGAGGGTTCTCTGGCAGACAAAACAACTAGTGCCCAACCCTAGTTCCCTAAGGTGGGAACATGCCATGTATCCTATTCAGTGTGGCTGGGGTAGAACCAGGAAGAGGAAAGAAATAGGAGGTAGGATGAGAGACTACGTGGTGTGGGTGCGCGACAAACAGCATAGGTCTTTGAAGGCTGTTTGTGAAGACTTTGTCTCTTTAAAAATGAAGATGATAAACCACCACTGGAGGCTTTTAAGCAGAAACTTAAGAAAATGATTAAGTAAAGTTGCAGAATTACAACAGGTACAAGAATAATCTTACATAAAAGGGGTTGACGTGATGTACCAGGAAGAGATTATGTTTTAGAGTTAGTTAAAACTGAATATCTATCCTAGAATTTCCCTTACGGCCAGGTGACCTCGGGGGACTTACCTTATATCTCTGCACCAGTTTCCTTATGTGTTAAATAGGAATAAGAATACTTTCTACTGAATAGTTAGGCCCAAAGTGATAGACTGTCTGTAAAGAACCAACCACAATGCTAATGCTCAAGAATGACTTATTATTAATAAGAAAATTCCTGTCTGACTCTTCAGAAAATTGATCAGAAATTATGAATCATTTCTCAAAGTCTATGTGTACAAATAAAATTGCTTTATAACTCAGATATTACTATGATCATTTCTTATAAGCCTATACTTTCCATGATCTATGAACTCTTTCAGCATTTACTATTGCAACATAATGGATTCTGCAACGGAAAACTGGCATATCCTGTAAGTTGGCGAGTCAGCATTCTACCACACAGTGACAAACGGAAACCAGGGCAATTTTTAGTCCATTTTCACACTGCTGATAAAGACATACCAGAGACTGGGTAATTTATAAAGAAAAAGAGGTTTAATGGACTCACAGTTCCACGTTGCCTCCTGCCTCACAATCATGGCGGAAGGCACAAGGCAAAAGGCAAAAGGCAAAAGGCAAAAGGCACGTCTTACTTGGCGGCAGGCAAGAGAGGAAATGAGAGCCAAGTGAAAGGGGGAACCCCTTATACAACTATCAGATTCTGTGAGACTTATTCACTACCACGAGAACAGTATAGGGGAACTGCCTCCATGATTCAATTATCTCCCACTGGGTCCCTCCCACAACATGTGGGAATTGTGGGAGCAAACATTCAAGATGATATTTGGTTGGGGACACAGCAAAACCATATCAACTGCCAATAGTCAGATGCTGAAACACAAGCATAGCCTCCTCCCCAATGTCGAATCCCCTCCCTTCTCAACTTCACAACCCCTAACCACACCCAAAATGATCATCATCATAGTGGCAAAAGGGTCAGGCTCAATGCTACTTGTGTGAGATAAAAGGTCCACTTTTTTTTAAGTGTTTATTTCTTTTAGACCCAGAGGCAGAATGTAATTAACAAGATGGATTTCCATGTCCTGGCAGAGATAGTGTGTCATATGACAATGCTTCATTATTTCCTCCCACCTGTTCCAGGAGTGAACTCCCAGAAGAGTGAAAACATTTATTACCCATCCACATTTACTTGGGAAGAACTGTGTGCCTAATTCTACATGCTAAAAACTGCTTTTTGTGTTTCTGTTTGTAGGTTATTTATTCAAAAATTTAATCCAAGGTTGATTTATACCTCTCATTATTTAGCCTGTTGCCAGCATCCTCTAATTAACTGTAAAATCACAAGTAAAACCTGCTACAGAACGTAGTACACATGGCTTTTGCTTTACTATTTGGTCCTATGCAATCTTGTTTCTCTTCTTTCATTATATAGATAACTGAGACTTGAAATGGGCAAAATCACCCAAAACTGAGAAGAGTGGTGTGGAGAAGTCAGAATCTTTTGGGGTTGGAAGGCTGAAATCAAATTTATGTAAAAAATAGCACAGAGCCTTGCAGGTATTCACTAACAGGTAGAGTTATTTATACATAAAATTGCAAAGAAGGAACAGTGAAGAAGTAATTATTGTCCTACTTGCTCAACAAAGAACAAACTTCAAATTCTTTACTGTTAAGAGCTCCTGGTTAAAGAGGGATAATTAGTTAATAAAATGGTTCAGAATTTACAAGGTTTAGAACATTTTGGCAGTGTTGTTTTCCTAGGATTCATTCTCAGCAAAAACTCTTTTATGTTCTACCAGTTTTTATCAAGGTAAAAAGCCATTACTTAAATAAGTAACTTTAGCAAAACCATGCTAAAGAAATATTTTATGAATTTATGAATTATTTTTAGAGAAGAAAAGCTACTCTAGTTTACTTTTTGGCCTGGCATAGATAGGAAACATTTACTCAGACTGAATCCCCTGATATAAAATGCATGACCATTTGAGGCCATTGCTCTAGACAGTGGCTGCCGGTGTTTTGGAGAACTTTTACTTAAAGTAAAAATCTTTCGGGGATGATAGTAGTTGCACTGTTAGTCAGTTGAAGAAGTACAAAGGTTTGTATGATTTTGAGGATTTTTACACTAACTGCTTTATCCCTCTCCCACCAGCAGGCAGCCCACTAGTTGGGGACAGCTCTGCAAATAATTTCTCCAATAGTTATGAAAGTAACATTGCCAATATAGATTGCTGTGATTTAATATATTAATTCTTTTTTCTCTTAATAGTGGCTATGGTAGTAGGAGATGCTACCGATCAATAAATTAGGATTTTGGGGAAACCAAGCATCCCGAGTTGTCAATGTGAAAATTCCTAGGGCTGAAGCAGATCATTCCCTGTTCTTGTCAAGAAGTCAGCATGCACACCATTCTGGAAAGATCATTGCCTACTCTCTCTCTTCAAATTCTTTCATGATTTTCCTCACAGCCCCTTTGCTGTGCCTCTGGGGATGTGGGCGTGTGACTTAGGAGGGATGACCTACTTCAGTTGCTTCCCTAACAACTCAGGTCCTTTGACATGGGTCTGGCTTGGTGCCCAAGCTAGGCAGTGCAAGATGTCAGTTTGTCTTGTGTTTGCAACTCATTTCACAGTCAGTGAGCAGGGCAGCCTAGCGTGCAAGCCTCCCCTGGGTTTGCGTCTGCAAGAGGTTCCCTTCTCCAAGGGAGCTGCACCAAGAGCTTCACTTGGTAAGCACAGAAAGAAAGTCAAGGAGCTCCAGGCTGATGAGGTATTTGGGGCTCAATTTCCCTCCCATCAGAGGGAGATCCAGTCCCTGTCAAATTGCCAGGAAGTACAGATTAGCAGTCCCAGCTCAGTGGCTGTGACAGAGGTATCCAGGAATAATATAGTCAGGGCTGAGGTGAGTTGAGGGCCACAAACTTTCATCTGTTACGCAACTATTACTACTACTTTCACAGGGTCCATCCTTACCTGCTAAGTCAGATTACGTTGTCCATAATACGATTTCAAAACACCATTCCAACACTATCCTTTCACCTGAATTATTTTATTTTTTTTCCTCTGAACACATCCCATATTTTCCTATAGACGTGGCTTTGTTTTCTCTCATAACTCTATCACTGTTGCAATTCTGCCCCTCACCTGAAGCTCATCTCAAATACTATCTCCTTTAATAAAGCTTTCGCTGATCACCCTAACTAGAAATGGTGTGTTCAGTCTCTAAATATCTCCTATGGCTCTTTTTACATTAAACTTATGTTACAGTTACTTATTCACATTTCTCCTAAATTTGACTGTAACCTTTTCAAAGCAGAGGCTGTGTCTTATCCTTATAACTACTGGACCTCAATAGCTGCTTAGTGAAATGCCTGTGGAATAAGCGAGTAAATGGACCATTTGCACTAGCGTTGGCAGAGAGCTGGTGGTCAGGACCAAAACTGATTTTATTTAGGTCAAAAATTTTATTCTGGAACACAATTGAATAATAAAAAGACAAAAATCCAATAAAAATGGGCGAAAAATTTGAACAGAAACTGGGTAAAAGAAAATATACAAATAGCTGACAAATGCCTGAAAAGATGCTCAACATCATTAATAGTAAGGGAAACATGAATTAAAACCACAATGAGAGACCCACTAGAATGGCTAGAATTAAAAAAAATGACAATTGCCAGTATAAAATGCTCATACCTTGCTGGTGAGAAAAGAAAATGAGACAACCCTTTTAGAAAGCAGCGTAGCAGTGTTTCCTATAAAGTATACGTAAAGACATATATATAGAGATATACATCTATCCTATTACCTGTCAATTACTACTAAATTTTTATATTAGAAACATAGCATGTCTATGGGAGGTAGGGTGAGGCATGAGGGAACTTTCTGGATGATGAAAATGTTCCAAGTCTTAACCAGGCTGGAGTAATATAGCTTTGTCAAAACGCATCAACCTGCACACTTAAAAAACTGTATATGTTATTGTATGCAAATACATATTGTATTTAAAATATGTTTGCTCAGGATCATCCTAGAAAATCATGTATTCACCTATGTTCTTCAGGCATGCAGGAGAGGACTCTGCCACAAATTTTCAGCCACCTGATAGTATTATTTTGTGAAGATCATGAAGAGTTTTTAAAAAAAGAAAGAAAAAGAAAAAAAAAAAGACAAGAAATATGACAGTGCCATGACCCTTGAATTAATTTGATCAACTAAAAACAAGAAAAGTTTATTTTTGAAGTTTATTTATGTTGATACCTGTAATGCAAACTCAAGGATATTATTACAGAGATTTCCTCTTCTTAGGAGGTACTTACTCAACAATATGCTAAATGCTGTATTAAAGTGGGTTACATAATTTAGAATTTAGAGAACTCTGATTATTATGAAAGGCATTGCATTTCAGTGTGTTCTTTTCTTTGAGATTAAAAACACCAAGAGATTCTCTTTCAAAATAAGATAAAAAGAAAACAAGGTAATCAAAAATGGAAAGTATAAAAATGGAAAATGAGATTGCATATCTTGATTAAAAATCAATCAAAAAACATTATTATACTTCCAAATTAAATTTAAAAGTCTTTTTGAAAAACAGCAAATATTGGATAATAGATCTTCTGACTCTGGATATTGCACCTGTTTTAAATTAGATTATCTTTTGAGAAATGACCTTGAAAAACGCTGATTGAGTGGGTAAGTTTGGTTTTATTTTTGTTGACCATTAGACATGACTGTATTCTCCCTCAAAAACCTTTATGAGGCAGAAATATATATGGCATCTGATTCTCTTTTCTTTAGATGGAGTTTAAGATTTTCCAAGTTTGGCTTTTACAACAAATGACAATGAAATCATGGCTATTTGATATTTAGCTACAATTCATCCAATATTTATTGACCACTTTCTGTCTTCTGTTTTGAGGCAGGAAGGTTATAAAAAGTATAAGACACTGCTTATTTCTTCTGGAATCTTAAAGTCTAATTATGGAAAGAAGATATGTGGGAAAAAATAATGGAGATTTTGACAAAAGATGAAGACAAGAATTAAAGAGATGTCACACGTCCTTGCATGATTAGTTAACAAATGCATTTTCAGACAACAATTATGCTTGGAAGTTCAGGAATGAGACTGGACTCTTCTTTGTTCACTTCTTACTTTTCTCCTATTGACCTCTCACATGCTGACATCTCCATTGTCTTCTCTTCCTATGCTTTGTGGCTTTGTTATTAAATTAAGTGTTAATTTTTTTTTTTTTTTTTTTTTTCCCCTCAGACGGAGTCTTGCTCTGTCTCCCAGGCTACAGTGCAATGGTGCAATCTCGGCTCACTGCACCCTGGGTTCAAGCGATTCTTGTGCCTCAGTCTCCTGAGCAGCTGGGATTACAGGTGCCTGCCACCACTCCCAGCTAATTTTTGTATTTTTCATTAGAGACAGGGTTTCACCATGTTGGCCAGGCTGGTCTTGAGCTCCTGACCACAGGTGATCCACCCGCCTCAGCCTCCCAAAGTGTTGGTATTACAGGCATGAGCCACCATGCCCGGCCTAATTTTTATTAAAATAATGCATGGACCTATTTTTAAAAAGCAAATTATACTGGAATCTTGATAATACAAGAGGCAGCCCTTCCCTGCAGTCTGGTGTCTGATGTCCCAGAAGTAACCCCTTTTAACTTCTGGTATTTCCTTCCATAAGTGTAATTATTTCTTGATTTATTGGTTTTAGATTTTATCCACTAACTCTCTGCTATAGAAGATGAGGATTTGGCTTTCTTTTATCATCCCTCACCCCCACACATTTCCTCTCCTGACACACTCTTCTACTCTCCTGAAATAGTTTTGTGACATATTTGGTTAAACCCATATTCAGTACTTTGGTTATTGCAACTTTGCATATTGTGCTTTCATTTCCTTTGTCATGTAACTGTTTTATTTTTATTTTTTATTTTTTCATAAGATGTCCATCTGTCTCTCTCTTTTTATTAGGGTGTCTTGGTTTGAACAAACCTCTTGCTGAGTTTTCTGCATGCTCCAGTGTTCTTTAAAACACCTCTCAAGGCTGGGAGCGGTGACTCACGCCTGTAAACCCAGCACTTTGGGAGGCCTAGGCAGGCGGATCGCCTGAGGTCAGGAGTTTGAGACCAGCCTGGCCAACACGGTGAAACCCCGTCTCTACTAAAAATATAAAAATTAGCCAGGCATGGTGGTGGGCACCTGTAATCCCAGCTACTTGGGAGGCTGAGGCAGGAGAATTGCTTGAACCTGGGAGGTGGAGGTTGCAGTGAGCGGATATCACAGCATTGCACTCCCGCCTGGGTGACAAAGTAAGACTTCATCTCAAAAAAAAAAAGAAAAGAAAAGAAAAGAAAATCTGTTTCAAATCAGTTTTTCACACAATGAATTCCATCAAATAATCTATCACCCCTTTTTTTTTTTTTTTTTGGGGGGGGGATGGAGTTTTGCTCTGTCGCCCAGGTTGGAGTGCAGTGGTGCTAACTTGGCTCACTTGCAGCCTCTGCCTCCTGGGTTCAAGCAGTTCTCCTATCTCAGCCTCCTGAGTACCTGGGACTACAGTCATGTGCCAACATGCCTGGCTAATTTTTGTATTTTTAGTAGAGACAGAGTTTCACCATGTTGGCCAGGCTGGTCTCAAACTCCCAACCTCAAGTGATCCGCCTGTCTCCGTCTTCCAAAGTGTTGCGATTACAGGCATGAGCCACTGTGCCCAGCCAACCCTCTTTTATTTCTAGAAGACCTTCCTCTTGGAGGAGTTTTCATTCTTCAGCTCTGATGTAGATGTCATGTTCTCAAGACTCCTAGGACCTCCCTTTGTGGTCATCTGGGATTTCTATTTGCTTCTTTCCTGTGTTGATCACTGTTTTAACAAAGTCCTCATTTTTCTTTCCTGGTTTATGCTCCAAGAAAAGACAAATAGAAAATCAAGGCTTTGAGACTTTGCATGTGGGAAAATGTCTTTATTTTATCAATCATACTTGATTGGTAGTTTGGAAATGACTTTCCCTTCAGAATTCAAAAGGTGTATTCTATCTATGGTCTTCTTCAATGTCACCATTGAGAAAGTTGATGGCATTCCGATTCTCCAGCCTGCACAGGTCACATGATTTCTCTGTCTAGACGCCTTTAATTTATTATTTTTATCCCATCGATTTCATGTGTTATGATGTACCTTCATGCCTCCCCACTTTTTTTTTCTGCCATATGGGTTCTCTGTGGGTCTTTTTATTCTGAAAATTCATTTTCTTTATTAATGGGAAATCTGCTACACTATTTTCTTTTTTAGTTTTTGTATTTTCTTCCTAAAACTTTTGTTAGCTGGGTTGTGGACCTCCTGGCTTGAATTTCTAATTTTCGTATTTTTTGTTTCCTCTATTTCATATTTTTTTTTTGCCATCTCTACTGAGTGCTGTTTTTCCCTTTATCTTTAACAACTTCTGCTTACTTTTTTGGTTTTGGCTTTCATGTTTTTAATTTTCAAAAGCTCTTTTATTATTTTCCGAATATTCCTCTATAAGGAATTATTTTGTGCATGTAGAACATTGTCTCTCTGAGGATATTTGTCATAACTTTTATGAAAGTTTTCTTCTGGTTCTTGCATTGTCTCTGTTCCTTCCAAGTTCCTTTTTCTGTTTATTCTAGTCCTTGTTTTTCATGTCACCACTTCTATTCAACATAGTACTGGAAGTCCTAGTTAGAACAATTAGGCAATACAAATAAAAGGCATCCAAATCCTAAAGAAAGAGGGAAAACTGTCTCTGAGTGCAGATGACATTATCTTATACAGAAAACCCTAAGGCCTCCACCAAAAAACTGTTAGAACTAAGAAATGAATTCAGTAAAGTTACAGGATACAAAGTCAACCTACAAAAATCAGTTGTGTTTCTATATATAAACAAATAATAAGCTATGAGAAAAAGAAATAAAGAAAACAATCCCATTTATAGTGGCATCAAAACAAAACAAAAAATGGAATAAATTTAAACCAAGGGGGTGAAATATCTGTACACTGAAAACTATAAGACATTGACATTTTTCATGTCAATGGATTTCCTCAAAGGTCTGCTGGTTCTTGGATGTCTGTTCTTGTTTGTAAGGGAGGCCTATGGGAAGCTCTATGTGTGGAAGCTTATTGGCTGGTGGGCATTACTATGGTGACTTTAGGAGACTATCAGTGATTCTTTTTTTAGGTTTTTTTTTTTTTTCTTTTCCTTGGGCCTGTCAGCTTCCTCAGTACTCTCGTCTCTTACTTGGAGGGTATACATTCTGATGCCAATATTCTATGAATTGAGTGGATAAGAGGTTTGTTGTTCTTACATTTTGGAATGTAAATTTTCATATAATCCTGTTTTCAGAACAGTACCTGCCTTCTAACCCCAACTGTGCTTTTTCTCCTTGAGTCTTGGTGATGACATTTTAACAAAAAGAAAATTCTAGTCTTTTTCTGGGATGAGTAAGAAGTAGTGCTTGAGTGTGCAGAATGAGACCAACCAGCTTCAATGTCACCTATATTCTCATTTGCAGAACACTTAAGCTTTAATTGATAAAATATTTCCTAGATTTTGTGATTTGAATTAGCTTGCATTTTATTGATTTCACCCATGCAAGTACTTAGCGTGCAGCTCTCTCTTGGTTTTTGAAGACACTCATCACTTACTCACATGATCACCTTTCCTACTCTTTGTCATTAAAAATACATGCTTTTTAATTTATTTATATTTTCTCAGAAGTACTGTCATTTTAATGTTGTTTAAAAAGGGATCAGGGAAAATCACATTAGTAGGGAGAGTTCAGAAGTCTCAATTCTATTCATTTTTTGAGATTTCCTCTATACCTGTATACCCTCATCACCAGCTATATTCCAAAGAATCTCAAATGTATCTCTAGCCCTGACCTCTATTGTGACTTTTGAACCCCCATATATCACTGCCTGCTTGCATGCATCATGGGACCTCAAACTAACTTTCCCTAACTCAGGAAATGGTGATTTCATTCTCCTAACTGCTCAGTCACAAATCGTTACAGTTCTCCTTGATTCCTTCCTTTCTCTCATCCACCATATTCAATCCATCAGCATGTCCTGTTGGCTTTACCTTAAAAAGTATAGTAAGGATCAGATTATTTCTCATCATCTCCACTGCTACTGCCTTAGTGCAAGCTACTTTCATCTCATGCCTATATTATTTTGGCATATTCCTAAGTTGTCTTCTTGCTTCCACACTTGGTGCCCTACAGTTTATTTTCAACACGACAGCCGGCATGTTCCTGTGAAACTTTGAGTCAGATTGTGACACACCTATGCTCAAAATGCTCCTATGGCTTCCCCTCTATCTAAAGAGCAAATCAAAACACCTGATGATGGCCTCTAAGACCATCCGCAAGTTGCTCCTGAAACCTATCATCTTTTTGATCACAGCTTTTACTTTTTTCATCCCTGTTTACTTCACTCTGTTTGAGCGGCAATAGCCTCCTTGCTATTCCTCAAATGCGCCAGGTATATTCTCACCTGGGGGTCTTTGCACTTGTCTAAAATGCTTTTTTCAGATTGTCCCCAGGTTTGCCCCTTTGTTTCTTTCAGATAATTTCTGAATCGCCACCTTCTTGATGAGGCTTTTCGCTCACTGTTCTTTAACGTAGTGACCCTCCCCTATTGACAGCACCCAGTGAAGAATCCCAAGCTTAGCAAGTCCTCATCAGTAAATGCTTATTGTACATTTTCAAAGGTTAGCTAGGGAGAGTTTAACCAGATTGATGGGAATGGATAGGAATGAGGGGGAGCAAGGAGAGAATTCCAGCTGGGTGAATGGCCAAATAAGAACTAAAATATGAGACCCCAAACTTAGAAATCATTCACATTCTCATGATACTTGTGAACAGATGATTTAACCAATGGAGAAGATACAGAGGAGAAAGAGCCAGGACCCAGGATGGAACCCCATTTTGAGGAATGATGGAGCGAGCTAAGGAGAGAAATGGGGAAGGAGTGATCAGAGAGGTTAGAACAGATGAGAAGAATGAAGTGTCAAAGTTCAGGAAGAAGTGAAAATAATCATAATAATGTCTAACATTATTGAGGATATATTTAGTTCCTTTATTATCTTATTTAAACTTTATTAGTTTACTTTATCCTGTTTTGACAGATGAGAAAACCAAGGCTTGGGTCTTACAGTTAGTAAGTGATGGGGCTAGGAGTCAACTCCAGGTATAACTCCTCATCTTTGTCACTTTCCACAACCTGGAATGCCACCAAGAGGCAGGGAAAGCATTTTCAAGCAGTTGCACAAATGCTCTTAACTTAGTGGGAGAGTCTTGTAGAATATCTTGCCATAAATATAAAAAACAACCTCTAGGCAGTACAAGCAGATAGTTTGACCACTTCCAAAGAAGTAGAAATGGATACATTCGCTTGAGGACAACAGACTAAAATATCTTCAAAATATGATTGCTCTTTAAATGCTGTAGTATTTACAGAAGAGTGCTTTAATTATTTTTTGAGTACCATATTAATGTCACAAATATTTATTAAGCTCATACTGTGTTTCAGGCATTATAATATGAACCAGAATTGTATAACTATATTGTATAAGCATAAGCATAAGTATATTATGTAAGTATATTGTATAAGCATAAGCATAACAGTATAAGTAGGTTGGAGAATTAAGGGAGCTAAGAGGTTCGATATGGATGGACCATTGGTCAGAGGCGTAAAGTAGTGTAAAAGACAAAGCTGAAGATTTTGGCAATGCCTTGCATACCACACCAAGACCTCTGTCCTAGGGGGAATGGGAGGCCAGTATTGGGTTTAAGATTCTATTTGCATGTGAATCCAAAGAAGTCTGGGGAGGATGGATTTGAGAGGAACCAAGACTAAATAAAGGCAGGAGTCAGATTTGGAGACGCTAATCATCTAGACTACTGCTACTCAAAGTATGGTGCCCGTTGGCCAATAGCTTCTCACCAATCCAAGGATAAGACGCGTAAGCTGGATGTAAGCCAGCTACTTCAACTAAACACACTGTTGAGTTTGGTTGACTTCATTTTCATGACAAGACTTTCTCCAAAAAAGAAGCTGTGCTTTGCTGTACATCCTGGACAGCCACTTACCTTGTAATGAACTCACTTCTAGTGGTTCTGGTCTACACTATTGGTCTTCAAATTCTTTCAATCTCACATATTAATAAGTAAAAAAATCTGAGTATGTACCACTGACATACAAATAGTCATGAACCCTATACATATATTTTCATAATACTATATTATATATACCATAACACACTGAACATACATTTAAAAATAATGCAATGAGGATAAGTAATACATATTTTTAAAAGTTTCACAAAAGCAAAAGCAACGTTATCAAATATGCTTAATTAGTTTTGAAAATTATCTTTAACACTTTTGGCTATGGCTGTTCAAAGTCTGCTTTTGGTTCAGTTTATTTTGATTTTGGTTTAAATGGCTGTCCTAGTTGAAAAAATTACCAAAGACGGGTATTTCACCAAGAATAGAGCAGGCTTCACTGCGTTTATTAAACTAAGATTCTCATTTTTCAATCTAATCCAGTAATTAAATACATGTTTTAATGAAATTTTATATTTTCTGATGTCAATCAGTTGTTTTTGCAAAGTGATCTGGAGGTGTTTCATTTTCACATTTTATGCACATGGATTTTAAACCTACTAAAACTCTTTATTACTTTGCTAGAGCTATGGTAACAAAATACTACAGATTGGCTGGTTTAAACAACAGAAATATATTTTCTTACAGTTCTTGAGGCTGCAAGTCCAAGATCAAAGTGTCAGCAAGTTTGGCTTCTCCTGAGGCCTCTCTCCCTGACTTGCAGATGGCCACCTTCTTGATGTGGACTCATGTGGCCTTTCCTCTGTGAGTGCCCATCCCTGGTTCTCTCTGTGTATCCCAATCTCCTTGTCTTATGAGGCCACCTGTCAGATTGGATTAGGGCTCACCTAACAGCCTCATTTTAATTTAATTACCTCTTTACAGACCCTATCTTCAAATACAGTCACATACTAAGATGCTAGAGGTTAAGGCTACAGCATTTGAACTTAGGAAGACAGAAACAATTTAGTTCATAACAAACTTAATTTGAAAGATTTAAACAGGTTAAAATTTGATTTCTGATTTGAACCAAACAGAATTTTTATGGCATTGACCATTTTTTAATCAGGAAAATCATATAATATGTGAATGTTTCCAAATACCTGTTCCTAAAGTCTTTCTCTAAAGCATACATTTCTTTCAAAAAGCAATGACTTTTCTTATTACGTGGTGAAATAGTACCTTAATCTTGAAGAAGCTGATATAAAAATGTTATTGAAAAATACCTTCCAGGTAAAAAATTATTGACATGGACTTTATCACAGAAAAGGTTAATACATTTTTCCCCACTTGTCTTCTTGTAAAAAGAAAAATGCATAATGCTTTTAAGTACTTTGCCATGAATTAACAGTGAACCCCCACGTAGCACAGCAGATTTTCAAGATCACTCTGACCTCTTATATGGATGGAGCCTATGTGTTAAGAGAACAGGACCTTAAACGCACTTACCTGGGTGCATTCAATCTGAAAGTGAAATAAAATTGTTAAAGGTAAAAGAGTGAAGGTACCCAGTGCTCAGGACTGTGGATCACTCACTCTTCTCTAGGAGGCATCCACCCACTACCTGACACCTGAGGGACAGTGGCTATCTATAAATAAAAGACTAATAAAACTTAATTTGTTCTTATTTAAAAATAAGTATAAATAGAACCTCTAATATTTCCTCTCGCCCATAACAGATTATCTTGTGCATCTCTACGGTGCTGTGTTCCACTTTGGCAGGGACTAAAGTGGATGCTCAATGGTGAGATTCTAAACTGAGGCAAAACCAAGGGAATGAGGAAGGTGGCGATGATACAGAGGCTTCAGGGAAGCAGAATCAGTAGAACCTGATCACTGATCGGATGTAGGGGTGTAAATCAAAGGAAATGCACAAATAGGTATGTTTTCATGCTGTTTAAAAAATGTTTTTATTCCATCTTTCCCCATGATTGTAAGTTCTTCCAGAGATGAGTCGAACTATCATTTATATTCTTCCTTCTTTGTGCCAGGCATTGTGCAATGTACATTCAGGTATATTTTCTCTGCAAAGACTAGAGTGCCTTCCATCTAGTTGTGGACCTTGCATTTCAAAAGTTTTCAAACAGCAGCTGCTCCATGAACAGAGCCCCTGTGAGCATGAACACCAAGGTGGCTGCCTTATCAGGCATCAGGATGGCATACTGGAGCTTGGGGCCTTCTGAGTCTCGAAGGACAAGGACTTCCTTCCAAGAGGTAGCCTATACAGCCAGGAAAAAAGGGACTTGCAGAAGCCTTTACCCAAGACAGCAACATTCTCTACCCCGAACATAAGGTTCTCCCCTAATGTCTCCATCTATTCCAAAAAAGTAAAAAAACAAAAAAAAACAAAAAAAACTAAAATATTCTTTCATATGTCTGACTCACAGCAAGCTTGGTCCACTGTATACTCCTCCAAATGCATCTTTGTCAATAACTGTCAGGTATTTGTTCTTGTTTAGGTAACTAGAGAGAGAGAGAGAGAGAGAGAATTAGGTGATTTTAAGAAATCACACCAAATTAGTACAAATATCAGAATAAAATGTGACCATAGTATTGACTGATTTCAAGAATTTAGAAGATACTTTATCTTCTTCTGGCTTAAGCACTTAAAACATTCTAGGTTTCCAAACACCGCATGTTCTCACTCATAGGTGGGAACTGAACAATGAGATCACTTGGACTCGGGAAGGGGAACATCACACACCGGGGCCTATCATGGGGAGGAGGGAGCGGGGAGGGATTGCATTGGGAGTTATACCTGATGTAAATGACGAGTTGATGGGTGCTGACGAGTTGATGGGTGCAGCACACCAACATGCCACAAGTATACATATGTAACAAACCTGCACGTTATGCACATGTACCCTAGAACTTAAAGTATTATAATAATAATAAAAAAATAAAAAAATAAAAAAAAACCATTCTAGGTCTCAATTGTATAAAGTTTATACACATTAATTATGGCAGAAGTTTTTGAAAATGAGCATGTTTATGATCTAATTTGCATACCTAAATTTCTTAAAAGTTGATTTAATTCTCTATTTTCCAGGCCAGTGGCAATTGTATTTTTTAGTCCTTTTTAATGGCAATCCTCTTTAATACCAAATTTTGTTTCTTAGTATTAATTAGTATTCCCATTTAATTTCGAAGACTAGGCTTAAATCAGGAATGGAATGAAGATGGTGAGGGTGGTGAGTGATGCTGAGGACTGTCAGAGATTCAGATCTTTTCTTTGGGTAAGGGTGTCCGATTTAGCAAATAAAAATACAAGATGCCAGTTAAATTTGAGTTTCAGATAAACAATGAATAATTTTTTAGTAAAAATATTCCCCATGCAATTTAAAAAATATTTATATTAAAAGTTATCTGTTGTTAATCTGAAATTCAAATTTTATTGGGTGGCCTGTATTTGATCTGACAACCCGATAGTGTGTATGAGGAGTGTTTATGAGATTACTCTGTAATCTTCTTTGTGCCAGGTATAGCCCAAACTTGGCCTCTTCTGGTAGTGGCTGAACACCCAGTATTGGGGGCATTGTTAAGTGTGACACAGGAAGAGTCAATAAGTCTCAAATACATTCAGAGACCTGGCTAAGATGCTAAAGCAGCCAATCTGTGCCTTCCCAGTGGCTTGAGATTACTGTGTAATCTCATCGACCTTCCATGGAAGAGCTTTGATGGGCACATCGGCCTTGCCATTCTAAAAACACACCGGGCATTAGAGGGTAAAATAGTTTTGGAGCAATTTAAGTTACAAAGTGATTTTGAAATAAAATTCCCTCCAAATGGATAAAAGCGTCCCAGGATTTTGAAACTGGCCGTTTCCCCATAACTTTATTACACAACAGAATTATCTAAAAAGAAGCGTAGCACATATATATCCTTGTTACAAACGTTCCCAATTTACACATTTAGAATAACTCACAACATAACCTAGTCCACTTAAACATCAGCGAGTGGCCACCTGTCGATGCAAAAGAATATAGCGGAGACCCTTAGAAGGTCTGCTTAGATATGGCTAATGCTTCTTAGATATGGCTAATTATTCTGCTTATGGGGTCTGCTCTTCATGGTGGAACATTTTTAAGGGTAATGGTTAATAATAATATTAAGCCTTCAGTCAGAAAGATTTCTTCTTCAGAGCCCTCACAGAGAAACTTCCCTCCTGGTTAACTGGACCCAGACATGAGTCTTCATTGGAGCCGTGGGAGGAAGAAGAGTTACCAATCACCAGTGCTGAAAAAGTCTCTTCTTTCTGGGCAGGATGAGGGAATCACTAAATGATGTGTAAGTGCTGGGACTCCACAAAATGACATGTCATAAATTGGTATATATTTTTGGGTCTTTCCATTTTCTTCTTCTTCTTCCTTTTTTTTTTTTTTGAGATGGAGTCTCACTCTGTCGCCCAGTCTGGAATGCGGTGGTGTGATCTCTGCTCACTGCAATCTTCTGGGTTCAAGCGATTCTTCTGCTTCAGCCTCCTGAGTAACTGGGACTACAGGCACTTGCCACCACGTCCAGCTAATTTTTGTACTTTTAGTAGATACAGGATGTCACTATGTTGGCCAGGCTGGTCTCGAACTCCTAACCTCAATTGATCTGCCCGACTCAGCCTCCCAAAGTGCTGGGATTACAGGCATAAGCCACCGCGCCAGTCCAATTTTCTTCTTAAATAGAAATTGAGAACTACCTAATCTAAGGTACTCATTACCATTTTGCCTCCATACACTCTTTATTTCTTTCACAGCATTATCACAATCCATAATTATTGCCTTGTTTATTTACTTGTTTACTTTATTGGTTGTCTCCCCAACCAGAATGAAAGTTCTATGTCTATCCAGTGCCAAGTTCACCATCTCTACAACTACTTGTTGGATGAATGTGTGAATGAGTAGAAAATAAATCAATATACTTTTTCATCACGACAGTAAAATGGGCGGTGTTAAACTCTTAGGGTGACACAGATGATTGCTTTAAAGAAAAAATAATGAAAAGTGAAACAATAGAAGACTTGGCTTATGGTGTGGTGGCATTTGACCAACTGTTCTTCCTGAGGTAGTGATTTTTGAGGCATCTGATTTACAAACACCTCAAGCCCAAACTTGGCCTCTTCTGGGCTGAAGACCCAGTATTCAGGGCATTGTTAAGTGTGACATAGGGAGAGTCAATAAGTCTCAAATACATTCAGAGACCTGGCTAAGCAGCCAATCTGTGCCTGCCCAGTGGCTTCAATCACAGTCCTCACTTGATCATTGTTGGACTCTCCTTTAACCCACTATGTCCATGGAATTCCTTTCATCAGTGACACCTGGAGTGGGCAAAATCCACCTTGGAAAAAAACAACAACTGCAGAGAAGATATTGAACAGCATGATTTTGTAAAAAGACAACTAAGTTCAGTACAAGGGCTGCATGGCTTGCATCTCTTTTTGTATTCTCTGGACAGTGCAGCTTACAGATCACATTCTGTTCCCAGGCTGTTGAAAATCAAGTAAGAGCCGGTGAACTCATCTCAATTTTTCCTCTTCATCTCTAACTGCTGCAAGTGAAATTCAGCTTGTTCTTTCTAATCATTAGAAATTATTGTAAAACTAAATTATTGCTTGTCCAATTCTGCAGTGTTTTCATCTGATATTTAATATACTCCTGAGGATAAGGAGCCTGGTTGATAAGCATTGCAGTTTACCAGAAACTCTGCAGAAGACTTCAGACTGGAAAAGCCAGCCAGAGTCCAGGAGGGGAGGAGGAGGATGCAGAGGAGCCCCGGCCAAGCTGAACGGAGATGAACGGACACTTCTGGAGACTGTGCTCTCTAAAACCAGCATGGCCATTTGGGTACTTTACCTCTTAGAGATAATTAGTTGTTTAAAAGTGAAACCATCACTCTGCCTTCAGCAGATTTGAGGGCTGCCTCATTTGGCTTTTTAATCTTGCTTCAGCTTGCTGCTCTTGCCTTCCATCTGAAGTCAAGAGAGTGAGGAGGGAAAATACATATACAGAAGCCTTGATATCCAGGAAGAAAGTGCTTCCATCAACCTCATTTATCACATGACATTTCCTGGGATTATCAGTCTAGTTAAACTGATTCCTTGACCATGACTTACCTTGATTCTTCTGAAATCGACATCTGTACCCAGCTTGGATAAATCATTCACAAATCTTGGTAGGCTCTCTGGTCAGCCTACTCTAGACAGTGATTATTTTAGAGGGGAGTGATAATAAAAACTACCCCTTGCAAGGAGCAGAAGAACATAAAGTAGCTTAAAAGAGACTCAAAAGGCTTGTAGTAAGAGGTGAAAGGAAATATTTTTTGAAAGTCAGGGTTTCTAAATATTTATACTGGAAAGGGCTTATGAGAAAAAAACTGGTATTTCCTTTAAGAATAAGATAGACATGGCTACACTCTATGTGTTCAACAGCTTTTCACTGCTTGGGGCTTATTCCTCTTTGAGAAGGTGTTGGAAGAAATGAAGTTCTTCTGAGAAAAGAGATGTCAGCTTTTCCATACAGGGAGTTAAGAAGCCCTGCCCTGATTTAACATTGTGAATAGTTCACAGTTAGGGAAGACCAAGGCAGTCAGGAAAATGAAGGTGGTGAGGACTCAGCTGAGGAAAATATTCAATTGACAAAGTCAGTATTATGTGTATTATGTGTACAATATGTGTGTGTATGTACGCCCTTTTCTGTTGGACTCACTCTTGGCACATAGTGGCCATTCAGTGAAGACTTGCTGGAGGAAGGAATGAAAGCCCGATTGTTGGGTGACTCCTAGAAAGAGGCACCCTCTACACCAGGTTTAGAAAAACGTGATCAATGCCAGAGAGAGGAGTGTGATGCCGTGGCAAGAGAATTTGCTATTGCTGCTGAACTTGGCTCTCTGGGGAGTTTTAGGATACATTTCAGCTCCAAGATGGGATTTTGGCCTGTGCCTCCGCAGTCCCTTTAGGGGGAACTTGGGCTGGCCCCTGATTATGTTGTGGTACTCTCATGGGAACACTTCTGTGGGGAACCATGTTTTCCTCCCACAGCGTTGGTAATTCAGAAAATTAAACGGACCCCCTGCCTACCTCTCATGTTAGTTTAAAGAGAAGCTGGATTGCTCTATGGAAATCCTTTTGTAGCAGAAATCAGGACACCTGTTTGTAAATGTAACCCGTGAGAAAATACTCAAGCTTTCAATAGGCAGAGGGAAAAGTCAGCCTTAGAGTATATCCTGCAAGCTGTTCAAATACTTACCCCATGATAAATAATAGCCTTCTTAATCCTATAATCTTCTCTATCATTGTCTTTTCCCAGTGTGCCAAGATGTGGTATTTTACTTCGAATCAGCTAATGCATGATGCTAATTAGTGCATTAATTGTGTTGACTCTGTTTATAATAATCAGTGTATTGGTGGGCTCTTAGCACGTCAAAATGGCATTTTTATTCCTGCCTAAATTTTTACTGTCAGATAGTAGCTAGTTTCTAGAGTTTGACGGAAGGAAATGTGATACAGGGAATCAGACGTTCTGTGAGAAGCAACATATCCCCACACAGATTGTGTGGAAAGAGGATGGAAAAGCGATTCCAAACAATGAATGTGTGACTTAACTTGTGACTAAGTACAGTTCAACTTCTGTTGAGCAAGGGATGCTTGTATTATTATTAATTTCACCTTCACCTCTGAGTGATGACAGCGTTCTTGGCACCATAGGAAGTCATAGGACAACGTGCTTTTACACATCTGCCATCATTTTCATGAAATCCTAACTAATTACTTGACTGCTGCTGCGGCATCAGCACTTGCACTCGATGTGGAATTTGTCCAACTTGGCTGTAATTGTATTATTCAGTTACATTTTAAAAAATGAGTGTAAATGAAGTCAATCTGCTAATTTCAGTAAATTGTCATGAAGTGGAATGATGGGGGATGATTACTCTTTTGGATGACACATTGTTTAAATGAGAACCTAATGATATCTGGACAAACTTCTAGAGAAATCACCAAATTGCTAACATGTCATGTGCAATCCTTGAACAGTATTAAGATAATTACAGGAGATTGATGTGTTTGCCTTAGTTTAAAATCACAATTAGCAATGAGACCAAAAGCAACATCCTTATGTTAAAAACACAATGTGAATACTATTTTATTATTACTATGGAACCTTGACCTCTCTTTCTTTCACCTATAGCTCAATCCTTGTCTTCCTCCAGTCCCAG
The DNA here is from genome assembly GCF_000951045.1 of Mandrillus leucophaeus. Lineage (NCBI taxonomy): Eukaryota > Metazoa > Chordata > Mammalia > Primates > Cercopithecidae > Mandrillus > Mandrillus leucophaeus. The sequence continues at coordinate 1,976,653 of NW_012109808.1, read as the reverse complement.
GGCTCCTTATCACAACCATCATTTTGATTTTACATTGGATTTATATGATACCTTTTACTGAAGTACTTAAATCTAGGAAAGAATAAATTTCTATTGACTAGGAATCAGAAACTTAGGGTAGAATGATGGAGTCTTGTTTTATAACAGGGGCAGTTTCCAGCTTAGATTCAAAATACTGATTAAAAAAATCTTTGTTTTCTATTATGATTGGATCTGCACTTTCTAATGCCAAATATTTTAATCCAGATACTTTTTATCTTGATCCCATGCTTGCTCTTTAATCTTTACCAGAAATTCAGAGAAACAGACTACATATTTCGCCACACAATAGTCATCCTCACTGAATACTTTTATCCAGAGGTCTACAAACTATGACCTTTCAGTCAAATCCTGCCTTGTCCTTGTTTTTGTAAATAAAGTTTTATTGGAACATAACCATGCTCATTTGTTTATATATTGTCTCTGGCTGCTTTCACACTACAAAGGCAGACTTAACTAGTACAACTAAGACCATATGTCCCATAAAGCTCCAAATATTTTCTTCTGAGAAAAAGTTTGCTGACCCCGATCTAGACTTTTAGAAACCAAGACACAAAAGATTCTTAACAATAGTTTCCACATTTGTTAAACTCTTCCAAATAACTTTAATACTTAACATAAAAATGTCAAGAAAGTATTGTGAAATAGTACACTGATTTCTTTCCTGTGTTTCAAGAGATAGTTAGACAGTAAGTCATGGCACCAGTGAATTGAAAATCCATTGTCACTGACAGAATATCTCTGCTGTCAGCTAAGCCTCCCACAGAATCCATGATATGGTCTGAGGAGAAAGCTGGTGTGAAGGTACAGAGTCTCTATATATACAGCATATCCTCTAATAATATTGTCTCATTCACTATTGTTTAGTTTGTTTGTTTTTTTTTCTTTTAGACAGAGTCTTGCTCTGTTGCCCAGGCTGGAGTACAGTGGTACTATCTCCGCTCACTGCAATCTCCGCCTACCGGGTTCACGCCATTCTCCTGTCTCAGCCTCCCGAGTAGCTGGGACTACAGACACCCACCAACATGCCTGGCTAATTTTTTGTATTTTAGTAGAGACTGGGTTTCTCCATGTTAGCCAGGATGGTCTCGATCTCCTGACTTCTTGATCCGCCCACCTCAGCCTCTCAAAGTGTTGGGATTACAGGCGTGAGCCACTGCGCCCAGCCTGCTTACTTTTAATTAAAAAAAAATCCTTTCCGGGCTGGGGCTACTGTTTGTGTGAAGTGTGCACACCTTCCCCATGGCTGTGTGGGTTTTCTCCAGGTATTCCAATTTCCTCCCACACCCCAAAGATGTGCATGTCAGGTTCCTTGGTGTGTCTAGATGGTGCCAGTCTGAGTGAGTGTGGCGGTGTGTGTGGTCGTGTCCCATGTTGGGGTGACATCCTGTGGACCTTAAGGTCTGAATTTTATTCTTTATCTTTAATAAATGATAGTGTTTGAGGGTCATATCTTCCAATGACTAAATATGGCAGGAAAAACAGGCAGATAATTTGAAGCATAGATTCTTATCTTGAGCTCCAAAATCTTTTGCTTGTGGAAAAATGAATGTTTTAGAAATGAATTGCCCTATATCCCAGGTTTCAGGTTCTTTTTCTAATCCACCATTCTGGAAAGGCAGTTTTAGTTCAAGCAAGAGTCAGCTGAACACACTGAATTCAGGAGCCATATTAACAGCTCTGGTTTCCCTGGTTGAAGATTTCCTACTATCTCCTATCCCTGCCCTTGCTAATATGAGTCTTTGTTGCCTTAATGCTAACTAAACTTTAGATGTACTCTTTGTCTAGAACTGTGTGACAGTCATCTGAAATCTTTAAACCCTAAGTACCTACAAACTATCCTCATTATTTTAAGAAGTCTCGATACTCCATTCATAGAAAACTTGAATTTGAAGATCATCACCCTGAGAGTCATAGCTTTCCAGGAATAGTTGAATCAAAGAGGAAAATATTTGGTGAAATTCATACAATATTAAAATCAAATACCACCTTTCCAGAATACGGGATTAGAAAAAGAACTTGAAACCTGGAATACAGGGTAATTCATTTCTAAAACATTAATTTTGATAATGATTTAAAAAACAATGGGATAAATCTAGAAAAAATCTAGCTTGTATCTCCAAAAAAGGAAGGCAATGTTATTCAATATTTAGGCTTCAGTTACTTTCTATCTGAGATGTATATTTTGGACTGGGTACACTTCTCCCTAATGTACTTTGACCTTTGATATTGCTGCCTTTGAGCTGACCCCACCAGAATGTACGCTCAGTGTGGGGAGTGAGCACATGGCTCCTGTTCATCTTTGTTTTCCCAGTGAATGGCACAGGGCCTGGTGCATTGCAAGTGTCTAATAAATATGTTGAAAGGTAGATGAAAGATTGTAAGAAGTTAGTATCATAAAAAGATGGAAAGAGGGTCTCTCCAGTTCTGTAAATAAATTTGAGGGGGTAAGTATCATCTTACTCTAGCGAGTCTTTTTAGACTTCACCTATAATTATGTATTTAAAAAGATAATGGAAATGAACCATTATGACTCCACAACCAGACAATCGAGAGAATGGTACTATGACTCTTCATTTCATAGAGACTGGTAGGAAGCACAAAAGCTGGCAAAGAGTGAGACTTCACTTCAACAGAACTCAGGGAGCCTTGCCTCCGTGTAATGAGTTCAAACATTTTTTTCCCATTTACCATTTAAAAATGAAATTGTTCCAGAACCTACCACCTAACCCCTAAACCAGAACATCAACCAAAATCACTTAATCTACATGCGTGTTCTTCTCCATCCAGAGCCACTGCATAGGGTTAGACAGCTTATTGACCTCACCCTTGCTACTTAAAGTGTGGTCTATGGACAGCAGTGTCGGCATCACCTGGGAGTTGGTTAGAAATACAGAATCCTGAGGCCAAATCCAGAGCTATGGAATCAGACTATGTATTTTGATAAGACCCCTCAGAGGGTCTGATGCTCAGGAAAGTTGGAGAAGCCCCGTACACAACAGATTTCAAGTCATAAGTCCTTCAGATTTTGCAGGGATCACTTCTGGAATATAAAATTACTATGTATGAAATGTTTAAAGTGAAAAAAATATAGAATTACAAAAATGAATACATAACAACACACTATCAAAAATGAGCAAGTAAATTTGAAAAAACAACAAATAGAAAAAGGTGAAATAGAAAAAATGTATCATTTGTAAAGAAATACTCAAAAAGTGTTATAAAACACATCAAACACAAAGTCTGTTGTTTGCTGTTTCAGCTGTTCCCAGAATTATTTATTTTTTGAAAAGGCAAAAGTTGGATATGATTTTTTAGCTATTTCTGAGTGAATCAAATATAAACTGACATCTTTCCCAAAAACACGTCAGAATGGACTAAAAGAGAAATCACCTTATTTTCTGAACAGCTTTGAGCTTCATTAAAGATACCCTTTTACTTCATGTACATAATAGATGAACATTTACACATACACACACACACACACATACCAGGGAGAAAAGCTTTGGAACTTACCATTGGAACTAATGTAAGTGTCCACTAAAGGGGGCCCCTGCCAAGTTCCTTGACCTCATTTCCGTATTGGTCACACTAACCCTGGGACGGAAGATGCTCTGGTAGAACCTATCTCTCAACAGAATTCTGCCCCATTGGATGGTTCTTCTTAGGGTAAGGAGAAGTGACAGTTTTCATGTCTACCCTTGACTTACACAGCATCCAGCTTTGTCCCATTGAAAGCGTATCCTTGGATTGAAGTAAAGCCATTGTTGTACAGCTTCCTACAACCAACAGAGAGAAGAGAAATCAGTGACTGGTGAGCAGTGGTGCTGGCCTGTTTCTGGAGAGTTGGACTATATTTCTTTGGTGTCATAAATGTGCATAAAGGTGTTTCAGGTCCCACATATGTATCCCATGAGAAAATTTTCCAGTACGAGTTGTTGGAAACAAGATAATATTTCTCAGTTTAAATGCTCATTCTCCCGACTTAGCTCCTAGTATGTTTAAGTTTTTTTCTCAGAATCATATTTGCTTTGAGTAACAAACTTGTTACCATTAAAGATTTTAAAAGAATATTCCATATACATTCAGAAAAAGGGATTTGAGGTAACAGTTAACCCAATATCAATAGTGGAGGTGCAACTGCAGTCTCTTAAGATAAACATTTTGAAAGACATTCATCTAAATGCACATGTTTTTATTTTTCCATTAATATTTAAATGTTATTTCACCTTTGTATTTTATCTATCTTTTTATCCTCAGAGCTTATCATAGATTAAATATTTAAGGGTTATGGGCTGAATTAAATTAAACCTCATAGATGAATTTAAGAAAGTAGACAGACCATGTCCTCTTATGGATTTTTTTTTTTTTTTTTTTGAGACAGGGTCTCTCACTCTATCACCCAGGCTGGAGTACAGTGGCTCAATCACGGCTCCCTGCAGCCTTGAATCTCTCAGCTTAAGCCATTCTCCCACCTCAGCCTCTCAAATAGCTGGGACTACAGGCATGTGCCACCATACCTGGCTAATTTTTGTATTTGTTGTAGAAATGAGGTTTCACCATGTTGCCCAGGCTAGTCTCCAGCTTCCGGGCTCAAGTGATGCGCCTGCCTCAGCCTCCCAAAGTGCTGGGGATTACAGGTGTGAGCCACTGGAAATGTTAATGTTTTAACTTGTTGCTGTGTTTCTGTGACTAATTAATTCATTCAATGATTCAGGGAGCCATTCTGAAATCTTATTATTTCTATTTCCTATTGAAGTTACTGAAACATGAAGGTGACTTGCCGAAAACACATTGGTCTAAGACTGTTGAGACTTAGGGTCCCTGACTTCAAATATAATTTTTTTTTTTGAGATGGAGTCTGGCACTGTTGCCCAGGCTGGAGTGCAATGGCATGATCTCTGCTCACTGCAACCTCTGATCCCGGGTTCAAGCAGTTCTCCTGCCTCAGCCTCCTGAGTCGCTGGGATTATAGGCTCCCACCACTGTGCCTGGCTAATTTTTGTATTTTTCAGTAGAGACAGGGTTTCACCATGTTGGCCAGGCTGGTCTCCAACTCCTGACCTCAGGTGATCTGCCTGCTGCGGCCTCCCAAAGTGCTGGGATTACAGGCGTGAGCCACTGCGCCTGGCCGACCTCAAATATAATTATTTCCACCTACCAAAAGCAGCCCCCCTTTCCGCAGAAGGAACCCCAGCCTTGAGATCTCTGGGCTATATGGGAATGCAGGAGGGTATTGGTGGTTATTGGCATGAAGACAAGAGAAGACAGCTATACCCACACTCAGGCACGGCTAGTGGGAACTCCTAGTGGCAGTTGTAAGGGAACTTTGAAAACTACAGTAATCTACCACATGTGAACTTTGGGAACACATTAAGAAGCACACAGGAAAGTTCAAATTTGGAATTAGACCTGGCTCTGCCACTTAATAGTTGGAAGATCCTGAGAATTTATCAACCTCTCTTATCCTCAGTTTATCTCGAAAAATATGATAAATAAGTACATAAATATAACACCCAATCAAAAGGTTGCAGAGAGGATCAAATAACTATATATTTAACAAAGTGAGGAACACTTTTTAGGTGACCATGTTAAAAGGAGTTGGCGGGTGCCTGTAATCCCAGCTATTCGGGAGGCTGAGGCAGGAGACTTGCTTGAACCTGGGAGGCGGAGGTTGCAGTGAGCTGAGATTGCACCGTTGCACTCCAGCTCTGGGCGACAGAGCAAGACTCTGTCTTGGAAAAAAATAATAATTAAAAAAATAAATAAATGAAAGGAGTATCCTAAAACTTGGATTTATCCTATATAGTTGTGGGAAACTGAGCAAGATTCTCATGGCTTCGTTGTCGCTGTTGATGTGTTTGTTTTTGTTTCATCTTAAATAATTACATAGTGAGTTTAATTCTAGCTACTGGGTGAGGATTGCAATATCCCAGGAATATAAGCACAATGGCTGAGAAAACTCTGTGGATAAGTTAATTTTTTCTAAACTAGAACTCTTTTATGAAGATGTGAGAATTGTGCATTTGGCATTTTTATTTTCCTAAATTTGTTGAGAGTCCTGGACACTAAAAGTACTTGTTTGAGTTGCATTTCAGATATTAAATAGAATTCTTAATGAACAAATCAGCCTTGAAAAGGGAACATGGTGAAGAAAGACAAAAGAATTACAAACTTTGATTGAAACTTTCTCCTACCAGGAATACGGTACAAAGTCAGCTGTTGGAACATGTATCCTTTCATGGTGATAGTTTTTTGAGCCTGAGCTTTGAAGAAGCAAGGACTTTTGCCAAAATGTAGAAATAATCATCTGAAAAGATCACGAATAATCCATGCTGTCCTCTCCTCCACATTTTAGGAAATATGGGCTTCCCTCACTCAGATGTGTCTGGAAACACAAGCTGGGCTCCATGCTGGGTGTGGGACAATGAGCTTTCACTTGAGGGGGGTGCTTGAGATATGGGGGATTTAGAAAAATAGTGTCAAGGGGTAGAGGTAATATTCTGTAAAGAAGTTTAGGCCGGGTGCGGTGGCTCACGCTTGTAATCCCAGCACTTTGGGAGGCTGAGGCAGGCGAATCAAGAGGTCAGGAGATCGAGACCATCCTGGCTAACACGGTGAAACACGGTCTCTAGTAAAAATAAAAAAAATTAGCTGGGTGTGGTGGCGGGCGCCTGTAGTCCCACCTACTCAGGAGGCTGAGGCAGGAGAATGGCATGAACCTGGGAGGCGGAGCTTGCAGTAAGCCAAGATCGTGCCACTGCACTCCAGCCTGGGCGACAGAGCAAAAAAAAAAAAAAAAAAAAAAAGAAAAAGAAAAAGTTTAGCATATAGGAGTTTCCTATGATGAGTACCATATGGCACAATGGAAAGCTTTACCGAGGAAGTAAATGGCTTTGAAGTTCGGGGCTGAGCAGGCTAAAAGCCTGGATCTTTTCTGCATATTAAGAAGAAATTATGACTGAGAAGGAGCTTCGTTTGTCTTTTCAAGAGACCTCTCACCAGGTTGTGATGAGAAGGAGCAGCCAAAATGCTCCACTTTTCCCAAAGTCGAGGCAACTTCAGTGGGCCCAAATTGATAAACTAGGAATGGCTCAGAAAATAGCTCTTTAGAAGAACTGTGTGAAGCTTGGATCCATTTTTCTGGGGAGTAATTTCATCAGGTTTTATCTGATAAAGACCCCCACCCCAACTTTAGTGTGAGCAGAGAAATGAAACTGGGGTGACAATCCAGGCAAAAACTTCACCAGGCTTGAACTGGGGCAGTGGTCCTGAAAATAGAGAGAAGATCCCACAGAGGTAGCTCCAACTCTACTTTGTGGCTTATACAATGAGAGAGGAATTTTCTACCAGCTTAGAGAATTAACTTATCCTTTATGCCTCTATTAGATCTTATCCTTTAGAACATTTTGTGAATATCCCTAATTAAGCATCTATTTTTGACCATCTAAAGGGCTTTGCCCCCATTCAAGCTCTGGAAAAATGCTGACCTATAGCAGCACTGTGCTTTCTATATAATATTCCCTTACAGGAGCTTAATGACAGTTTGTGATTACTGAGTAAAAGTGCGAGTGCAGAATTTATAAAGCCCTTAGTGGCACCACATTTTTTTAACTCAGTGATCTTGGGAAAGTCACTTCAATTTGCTTAAACCCCAGTTCTTCTTCTGTAGAATGGGGATACTTGGATACAGATGATTATTCCATAAGACCTGCAGGCCAAATCTAGTCCACTGCCTGCTTCTATAAATAGAGTTTTATTGGAACACAGACATGCTCGTTAGTGTATGTATTGAGTATGGCTGTTTTTGCCACACAGTGCCAGAGTTGACCAGTTCCTACAGAGGTTGCACGGTCTGTAACGCCTAACTGGTCCTTCACGTGAAAAATGCACCAACCACTGCCCTAATGGAATCCTCTTATCTTGTTACCTAAACTCTTTTGTAGTCTACAGAGTACCATCCCACAAGACAATACTCTTATTTAATTATATAGAACACTTTGTACTCCATAGAATATATATGATACGGCAGTACGGCTCTTGGATGGTCTGTAAACATATGAAAATGGCTCAAAATAGAATTTAGTTGACGGAGGGAGTAGAACTGGTAATACTCACAGTGTCAAGGTTTCATTGCATAGTCCCTGAAAAGCATTCACAGGGATTGACGTCATGTAAGGGTTGTCTGTAATTTCACTGCGAGAGAGGGACAAAAACACTTAATGAAAAACTGTTTTCCTCCTGGAGCAGGAGTCTTGCTGCACATATGCACTTAAATAAATAACAGGACACAATATAGCTTAATCTTATTTCTTTTTAAGTTTCACTGACCCTTCTTAACCACTAGTGGCTCAGAGGTCTGGTGAGGTGGTGAGAGCTGTCCTAGATGACATGCACCTGGAGCCCAAGTGTGGGGTAAGCGAGAGCTTTAGGTGTGGGTGGAGTTCCCTGACTTAATCCTCATCTCGAGGGAGGCAGATGGATTTCAGACGCTTCTCCTGAATCTGCAACACTTTGTCCACAACAACTAGAGGTTTCTACATGCATGGACCTTTAAGAAGGTCAGGATAAAAGGCTTAAACGATGTTATCTAATGAGTATTTCTAAAATGTCCTTCACTTGCCAAACTTCGCCAGGCTCCTGGAGAACCTTTCTACGCCATCCTAGTTTCTGGAATATTGCTTACATTTTGAACTGAGCTCGTTTGCAACAAAGAAGTATGATCACTTTTCTTTTCTAGCAAAACCCCAAGAGTTTGAAGCTTATCATTCTACCTTTTGCTGACTTTCTGATGCAAACGCAACTTGTAATTCTCTCTGCCCTATGTCCTTTCATTCCTATACAATTAGTAAGACAACTGACCCGTGTCACCAGCTTTGAAAAAGGGCACATGGCTGCCAATCAAAGGTCACAGGCAGTAATTTGAGTAACCACCCCTGACTGTCCTTTGAGACACTGCTCAGGCAAACTCACTTGAGGTTTCTATTCCTCAGTTTCCTCGTTCATAAATGGAAAAGCAATAACTTTGTTTTATACCTTATAAGGTGACTGAGAGGAGCAAATGTCATGTGTGGGGAAAGTATTTAAAAAACTATTAAAACTATATGAAAAGTAAGGTATCATAGTTATCATCAAATATTCCTTCTATTCAACCATTCCCATTGGCAAAGAAACATCGCATAATTTCTTCCATTTAAAAACAAAAACACACAAACAAAATCTTTTCTCCTGACTCAATATCCTCCAATTACTGAGCTATTTTCTGCTCCTTTTAATAGTAAACCTCTCAAAGGAGTTAATTATGGTAACTCTTTCTAATTCTCTCTACCCAAATCTCCCTTGAGCCCACTCCAACCAGCACTCCACTGGAACTGTTCTTGGCAGAGTCACCAACAACCCACATTGCTAAAGCCATGGGTTATTTCTCAGTCCTTGCCTTACTTCATGCCAGTGTAGTCACAGGTGATCACTGCTTACTCCTTGAAACAATTGCTTTACTTAGCTTCAACCAACCCCCATGACTGTATTTTAGTTCTTGTCAGTGACAAACAAAATATTGTCAAACATGGCACGTGTGCATACTTACAGTATAAAGAATATATCAGTGGAATAAACTTTGGTCAGGTCAGGGAACATTTTAAGTCCAGTGTTGAAAATGCCACTAAATTAATGAAAAAAGAGGGGAAAAAAAGCATAGAATTTAGGTTAAAATATCAACACATAGGAAGAAGAATGATGTAATAGCTGAAAGCATGGGTTCTAAAGTCAGCCTGTAGTCAAATGACCAACTTCTTCACTAAATATCTGAGTTACTATGGGCAAATTCTGATGGTTGGATGAGATGATATTCCCCCAAGGCACAATCATTAATCCAGTCCACCAATGTCAATACATCTGCTTGGCTTAGAATACTCTGGAGATTGTTTTAACTGTGATTACTAGAAATATAAATTCAGTTTTCGTGTGTGTGTGTGTGTGTGTGTGTGTGATTTTCTTGTTTAATTGGAAAAAATTATGTGTGCGTTTGTGAAGGGCTAAGAAGAGGATGGGACAGGAAGATATGACTTTAAGCCAGCTTCATCTTTCAAGCTCTACATTATATTGTGCTGTTATTTTGCCAAGAATAGCTTTCCTACAGCAGTGACCTGAGAGTACCATTATAGCAGTACCATTAAAAAAAAAAAAATGTCCAAAGGGCCTTGCATGGTGGCTCACACCTGTAATCCCAACACTTTGGGAGGTCAAGGCAGGTGGATCACTTGAGTCCAGGAATTCAAGACTAGCCTGGCCAACATGGTGAAACCCTGTCTCTACTAAAAATACAAAAATTAGCTGCGTGTGTTGACATACGCCTGTAATCCCAGCTACTCTGGGAGGCAGAGGTATGAGAATCGCTTGAACCTGGGAGGCAGAGGTTGCGGTGAGCTGAGATCACGCCACTGCACTCCAGCCTGGGTGACAGAGCGAGACTCTATCTCAAAAAAGAAAGTGTCCAGAAAAGGAAGGGAACCAATTAAACACAATGTCTCCACCTTCCAAAGTTTATATCATCTGCAGAAAAATGTTAAGATTAAAAGACATGCATAAAACACCACGCACACAAAAATTCTCAGGCTCCTGATGCCTCCCAGATTTAGTTGGTTTAGCATTTGTTGCAGCTACTTGAATTATTTAGAATTTTTTTTTGTTGAGAATTTGGCATGGCATACAGCGAAACCTAGACACTACCCAGTAAGGCTTAGGGAAAGTCTTCTGGTAGAAAAACCATATCTATTGATACACCTTCTGAGGCAAATTCAGACTTGACTCCTTCTAGAGAAGAAGGCATAGGATTTGAAGAGGCAGCAGGAGCCAGAGGTCTCAAAACAAGCAAATGGGAGGGACATTCCAGATAACTAAGGAGAGAGGTGAGATTCCATAAGGTATATTTGAAATACAGTAAACAAACTAGTTCAATTGTAATTGCTGCTCACGAAGAATAGTAGGAGGAAAAAAGGTCCAAGAGTCAAGTGGGTCCATATACTTAGACCAAGACCTTTCTAGTCTTCAAAAACCTCAAACAAATCCCTTAAAACCATCCTGTGGGTCTTCTTTCTGATGTCTTCTCTAATTACCTCAACCCCCAAACACTGTATATGTCTCTCCTTTGTCACTTTCTATTATTCTTCTGTAGGAGAGGCACTTTTCAATTTCATACACATCTCCCCAATGAGATTGCAGGCAAGGACAATGTCTTAGAAACCTGTATGTTCCCCACAGAGCATAGAGTGGGGGATCATCACATCAAAGGGTTATTATATTATTTGAAACTCAGAGTCCATAAGAAGAGTGATTGTCTTATCCCATATGTTTTCATGGCTTTCCAGACATTCTTTCATCTCCATATGCCATCAGTGTCTTCTATTCCCTTAGCATCTCTCACACTCACCTCTTCAATATGCAACTATTGGCTGGGCGCCGTGGTTCATGCCTGTAGTCCCTTTGGGAGGCTGAGGCGGGTGGATCCCCTGAGGTCAGGAGGTCGAGACCAGCCTGGCCAACATGGTGAAACCCCATCTCTACTAAAAATACAAAAATTAGCTGGGCATGGTGGTGCATACCTGTAATCCCAGCTACTCAGGAGGCTGAGGCAGGAGAATCACTTGAACCCGGGAGGCGGAGGTTGCAGTGAACCAAGATCGCACCTCTGCACTCCAGCCTGGGCAACAGAGCAAGACTCCATCTCAGGAAAAAAAAAAAAAAAGCAACTGTTTTTTGTTCACCAAAGAAGCTTTGTGGATCCCTGTCTTTGTGTCTTTATCATGCTATTCCATTCAACTAAATTTCTTTTCTATCTCTCCCCATTCTTGTTCAGGATACCCTCTATTCATCCTTAAAGGCATATCTCATAAGATATCTATGATTACATAAGTTTGTTTTAAAGGTCTGGATGAAGATGAACTGAAATGTTAGTAGGGCTTATTTTGGGGTATTGGGATTAAGTTTTAAAAAATGTTTCTTCTTCATACTGTTTTTGTTTTCTAATTTTTATAATGCATGCAGGCAGGATAAAGGACTCTTCCACCTGGTATCCAGAGGACCTGAGGTCATACAGACACATCCACTGAACACATTTTACTCTGTACTAGGCAGTAAAGACTCAACAGGGAAAAAAATGTTGTGGTCCCTGTATTCATGGAGCTTATGGTTAGCTCATAAGGTGTTATCAAAGCAAAGCAGTGATAAGAAGAGTGATTATTACTCCCACTCCAGCAGTTGAAGTGAGGGTTGAAACTGTTGTCCCTTCTGTTTTCCCTCCACTCCCCACAAAAGTGCATTTTGCCCTTTGTGGTTTTCTTTCCTGTGTGACAGCCCCTCTAATATTGTTGTGATACCCCTTTTCAAACAAAATTGACCAACTGGCTCTCAGAGTTTTGTTTTGTTTTGTTCTGAAATACTACATTTAAGGACCACATATATACAATAGCATTTTCTCTCTCCTGTTTCTTGGAGCGGGTCTCTGGTCCCAGCACTATGTGCTGACTTTTGAATAGGTTTTAAAAATGTGGACCGTTTCACCCGATACCTTGCCCTGACCCAGGCTATACACCATTAAAATGAACCTGGACCACATCATCCTAGGGAGATTCCTGGGAGACAACAGCATTAAATCTTACCCCCTCCCCCTCAAAAAAGTAGGATGGGAGAGGATTTAATACTTACAGGAACTTTAGGAGGGGAAGCTCTTTGAGGGCATCAGGGTCTATGTAAGTTAAGCTCCTGGTATTCCGAATTTCTCTATATAAGTTACAAGGAACACAGTCACTATATTACATCCGTATCTGTTCTTATCAAAGACAAAACAACATAAATCAGTTTTAACAAATGTTCATGAGAAAAATTTGCATTTATGTGGTACCCCAGGGACTGTAGCTGCCAGGGGTCCCATCAACAACAAACTACTTCTGTCTCCTCATGGGGACCCAATGGCTGGTCAGCTCTCTTGCGTCATTGGCTTGGTTTCCACCCATTTTAATTTATGGGCTGCATTTTTCTTAATTGTAGTATCAGGTTTTTTTTTTTTTTCTTTTAGATTTAGAGAAAAAAGAAAAAACCCTCCAATGATTTGGTGAGGAGTTGAAGACAAATATCTTTATTATTTATAAGTATTCTGGCCAAGACAATGAGTGTTCGAGTGGGAGGTTGAGGGAATTTTATGCTGAATCACAGCATAGCAAGATGGGCAGTGAGGCTCTGTCATTGCCACACCAGATGTACAGAAGTGGTACGTCTTCACAGTTCACTTGTGTTTATTTTGTCATGTCAGCAATTTAAGACTCTTCTGCATGTATAGTGTGATATCATGTGTCAGTAACTTATATACTTAGGTTTATATAAATGCTGATCAAGAATGCACAGTTAGAGAAATAAGTGACTGCTAGAAATGAACTCTCACTCGTTAAATTAAACATATTCAACATAGGTTGATTGGCTAAAAGAGTTTAAGGCATTCCTTATGCTTACCTGAAAAGTATATAAGAACCCAGTAAACCTTTAGCATTTCTCCTTAGGAATGGCACCTAAAGGAACCAGCATCCAGTCATTGGCGGTGCCAATCAGAAAGCTTAGAATGTGACCTCTGTAATTTTTAAAGTTTTATTGAAAAAGAATTTACATTCTGTAAACTTCAAACATTGTATATAGGCATAGAGTTCAATGATTTTTAGTAACATTATATAACTGTGAAACCATCATCACAGGTTAGAACATTTCTATCCATGATAAAAGTAACCATAGGCCCATTTGCAGTTAGTTTCCACTTGCTCCTTTATGCTTAGAAACCACTGATCAGTTTTCTGTCTTTATAAATTTGCCTTATCTAGACATTTCATATAAATGGAATCATATAACAGGAAGTCTTTTGTGTCTGCCTTCTTTCATTTAGCATAATATCTGTGAGGTTCATCCATGTTGTAACATGAATTAGTAGTTCATTCCCTTTTATTTCTGAATAGCCAGATGGACTTGAGATAGAATCTTGGCTCTGCCACTTCTGATTATATGACCTTGGACAAGTTTTTTGGCCTCTTTGAGCCATAGTTTTCCTGTCTGTAAAACAGGAACAATTAATAACACCTCTTTTGTGGGGCTCTTGTGAGGATTAAATAATATTCATGAGGGATTTTATGTTTGGCCTTCACATAGTTAGGGCTCTATAAATAATGTTTTTATTATTGCTATTTTCATAAGTGCAATGAAAGCTAGAACAGACATCAGGGACTTGGGATTGGAGATGTTGTGACATTCTTGCAAAATTAGAAAAAGCCCTCTAGTTTTTTCAATTAGATATTTCAACTAAGGACACTGAATATGAAATAGACTTTGGAAAAGACAGGATGGAGTTAACTCTGAGAACAGAAATCACCTACCCCTGTCCTCCCTACACACACAGCTTACTGTCTATAATAATATACCCTTACTGGTCCATTGTCCTCATTAACATAACTACTATTCCAGGAGACTCTTGCCCAGGCAAATTGCTTTATTGTTCATTACAGAGAGTTTTTGAAACAAAGAACCATCAACACTTCAACAGAAAGCAGCAACAGTTTATACCCCAAGATCTTAAAACTCCTCACTTCCAAATCCTAAACTACTAGGTCATGATTTTTACCCAAACAAGACCCTGCATGGAAAGACCCTCTTTAGACAATCTTTCATTTTTTATCCTGGCTTTAAAATGCAAGCCCATATCCTTGGAATTCCCTCTGTCCTGAGCAAAGTGTGACAATTGGCCACCCTACTCCAAAATCTCCTAATTTTCCCACCTTGCCCCTCTAGAGACTATCAGTCTTTGCTGAGGTGGTTCACTCTTTCCAGGGTGAGCCATAAACTCCTTGCCAGAGCTTTCCACTGGGGGAGGAGGGTTTGAACTTCTGTCAGAGACAAACAAATGTAAACCAGGTGTGGGAGTTTGGAAATTGAGCTGGGTTTGCAGTCGGGAAAATTGCTCCACAAGGGACTACGGTTGAACAAGTAGTCTTGAGTGAGTGGTCCGAGAGAACATCACAGTTAAAGAAAATGCAGCCCACCTGGGTCAGCTGAAAAGGTAGAGAATAAAAGGGAAAGGAAATGCAGCTGCTAGAAACAGTTGATTCAATGAGGCTGGCAACTTACCTGGAGGCTGGAAGAGGAGAAATGTGGGAGAGGCAGCAAGGAGAGAGAAGGAAACATGAAAGAGGAGAGGATTTCTGGAAGGAAATGTAGGAGCTACAAAGAAGAAAGATGAATCAGAGACCTCACAAGAAAACAGCAGGGAAAAGAAGCTGCTTTCTGAGGTAAGGCAACAGCTCACCACTTGCTTACAAGTGACTTTTGAAAACTATCTCCTGAAGCAGAGAAGGGGTGGAGTGGTCGTAGACTGCCAGTAGTTTAGCTAAATGGAGAGAGATAACAGCTGGGCACGGTGGTGCATGCCTGTAAGCACTTTGGGAGGTCGAGGCAGGTGGATCACTTGAGGTCAGGAGTTTAAGACCAGCCTGGGCAACATGGTGAAACCCCGTTTCTACTAAAAATGCAAAAATTAGCCGGGCGTGGTGGCTTATGTCTGTAATTCCAGCTATTTGGGAGGCTGAGACATGAGAATCACTCGAACACGGGAGGCAGAGGTTGCAGTGAGCCGAGACTGTGCCACTGCACTCCATCCTGGGCTACAGAGCAAGACTCTATCTCAATCAATCAATCAATCAATCGAGAGAGGTAACATAAGAAGCAAACGCAGCTAGTAAAATCTTTTCAAAGACAGGAGGAAAGGAAGGGCAGAAGTGAGTACAAAAGAACATCTAATCAGAGAAGGGTGAAAGAAGCGTTCAAATTTGAATGTCTTCAAGCATGCCTGTGAGGGTGAATTTAAATCACACCATTCTGAGTTAAGCAATTATGGCCTGAGTGTGCAGGAGGCTAGCTATGCTGCCAGAAAACTGGAGACATTGGAAGAAAGAAAAGCGGTTTGTAATTCAGCACACTAGGAATGGAGATGCCCTCCAGAGCTGAAGATGGCTGTGCCTCGAGCAACCTGAGGCCCTGAGTGATGATTGCCTGAAGGTGGCTGCTCTGCACACCCACTCATCCATCCAGTACTGTCCCATGAGCAAGAGTAAACCTCACTCACTTAGGGCTATTACATGTCTGTATTTTTGTCTATTTCTTATAGTAATTCATCTGCCCAAACTAATAAGCATAAATAAAATTCCAAAAATATAGAGTACTCAGTTCACAGTGGTCACGTCTAGTAGATAGGTTTAAAAAGAAGGAATGTGTAATTTTCACTTTTTATTTTATCTCAATCAAAAAAATGTAATAAAGAGGATGCAAAAATCTCAAACTTTAAAAACAAAAAAGTAAAGCTTGATATATTCTATATAAAAAATAACATTAAAATATATGCCCAGATAGGCTGCTTAAGTATGCTGTTTTATGGAACAAGGCTCTTTTTCTTTGTTGGGGAAATGTGCAAGGCTCTTAAAGCATATTTATTAGAAAAATTCAACTTTGGAAGATGATATGGTCTGGCTCTGTGTCCCCACCCAAATCTCATCTTGAATTGTAATCCAAATTGTAATCTCCACGTGTTGGGGGAGGGACCTAAATCTCATCTTGAACTGTAATCCAAATTGTAATCCCCATGTGTTAGGGGAGGGACCTAAATCTCATCTTGAATTGTAATCCAAATTGTAATCCCCACGTGTTGGCGGACGGGCCTCGTGGGAGGTGACCAGATCATAGGGTGGTTCCCCCATGCTGTTCTGATGATAGTGAGTGAGTTTTCATGAGATCTGATGGTTTCATAAGGGGCTCTACCCCACTTTGCTTTGCACGTCTCTTTCCTACTGCCATGTGAGAAAGAACCTGTTTGCTTCCCCTTCTGGCATTATTGTAAGTTTCCTGAGGCCTCCCCAGCCATGCAGAACTGAGTCAATTAAACCTCTTTCTTTTATAAATTATCCAGTCTCAGGTATTTCTTCATAGCAGCATGAATACAAACTAATACAGAAGATTAAAGGGTAAAAAGAAACAGTGTACTTTTTTTTTCACCTGGGGGAAGGTGTGAATTTCCTCCTAGTGAGGGAATAACATAACTGACTCATGTGATGCAGGTAAGGATCATCCTGATTTTGCGGACAAAACTATGGAGACATGTTTTGAAAGGGCAAGTGAATAATCTCCTGTTATACGCTTAGAGGCAACACTGGGCCTTTATCTAGAACTTATGACTTCAAATACAGCCTTTTTTTTTTAATGATGTTTCAAGGATATCATCTGGCAGAACTAAAAATATATGTAAATAATCATTGTCTAATTCTCCTTCATTAGATTTCAAATAAAATAAACATTTAAATGAAAAGTATAACACTGCTGTCCAATGTTCAGTTTTCACAAATCAACAGATCAATAATTCAGCATGCATTTAGGTTCACTTAATCACATGTCTACATTCTGGGGTTTTTTTTCTTCCTCTAAGAAACATTTATTAATTCTCAATAAAAGCCTAGCACAGGACAATTGGCTTTCCTGTTACAACTAGTATTGCAGCAGGCACTCAGTCCCTGAGTCCACCCCTCATACAGTATATGGGAAATCGGCAGGGTGAGAGAAGGGAGTTCTCAGGTGAGAGAATGAGGAACAGAAGAAGGGGAAAAGAAGACTTAAAGTCTTCTGTTAAGGAAGACTTCTTTTTTCCAACCACTAATTTCCTTCCATTTTCCTAGTGTCCCCCTTCCTACCTCAATTATTCAACAGGCATTGGGTTGTGGCATTTGACTGTGCTCCTCACCCTGGAGATATTTCCCCACACCCTAAACTGCCCCAGTTCATGAGTGAGAAGCATGCCAAGCCAGGCAACAATTTGAGGGCAATCAAAAAGCCGACTTTACATTTCATCTGCAAAATTAGATGGGATGAAAGGAGATGAGAACACTTCAGACCAGCATAAACCAAGGAGACTCAGTTAGACTCAGATGTCAGAAGAGAAGCTGCCACAGCCAATTTATTGTTAGCTAAAACAATAAATTGAACAAGAATATTAGCCAAAAGCCTAGCTCTTGACTAGTCCCCAGCTTCTTTTTAACTCTTGTTTCAATTTGATTTTCAATTTTTTTCCCGTTTACTTTTAAGTGCCTATGTTGTGGGATCAGGAGGACCAGAGAGAGATCTCGGGGTATATACAGGAGGATATCTTTATTATTGAGTGCACTCAGACTTAGCAGACTTGATGTCCAAAGACTGGGCCTAGAAGAAAGACAGCACTTGACTTTTATACACATTTCACAAAACAGGGTGGGCTAGCTTGAAGCAAGCTTACAGTGGCATGAAAGTGGGGATACAGAGGCAGGACAAACTCAGGATTGCACATGACCATTGCCAAGCAACCTGGATGTTCATTATCTAGAAGATTTGCTCTAAAGAGCCTTGCACTGGTTTCTCTCATAACCTTCACTGTGGTGCCCAGGCAGCGGTAGTTCAGGCCTACTCAGGCTTTTTATGACTTTCATTGTATTTCTCAGATAAAACAGAATACTTGAAGTCAATAGTTACAGAGAACAGGGATCCATAAACTTATTCCATGGAACAAAGGAAAGTTTGTTTTCTTCTCCCTATATAGAGGGAGTGCTGGGAGAGTCCCTAGAGCACATTAGACCATATTACCAAAACTTTTCCTGGGTCTGGGCTGTGCCTGTTGCTGCCTCTGGGACAAATCAGCCTAATATAGGAAAGCTTATTTCTCTTTCTTTTTAATTTTATTTTTCTTTAATTTCCTGCCTCACCTATAGTTCAGAAAAATGGAAGACAGTCACCTTGATTTTGCCTAGGTTTGCTCACTCAAGTGGGTGGAGTGGGAAGAAATTAATTAAAATATAAGTGAATAATTACTGGCCATCTATTAGGTGCACTTTACTGCATACTCTGGGTGATATAAGGAAATAGTTGCTATTTATTTTAAAAACAAGATATGTATACATTGCCCAAGCCATCATTTTGTTACTATAAATTCTTTAAGTGCTATACAATCCCCAGGTGAAAAGAGAGACTAATAAATAGGTAAATTAATTTTAAGGTAACATTTTAGGACAGGGTTCTATCACATAATACATTACTGACGTATCTTAACATCAAGTATTGATTTCCAGTGTAATGCATATTGATCTTTAAAAAGTTTATTTCATCTGACTATAGAGGTAATATATATTTATTGTAAAAACTTTGAAACACATTCATACAAAAAGGAAATGAACTTTCTGACAGCTGACCATCCTCCTGGAGGGTGGTGTGCCAAGGGAGGGTATGGAAGCTCTGCACCCCTCCCCCATACTTCACCCTAGGCAAATCTTCGTCTCTATCTTTTGTAATATCCTCTATAATAAGCTGTTAAATGTAAAAAAAATTTCCTATCATTTGATAATACAGAGAAAAACTATTTTTTTCTGTCTGTTAAGTGTGTGTGTATATATATATACACACACACACACATATATATAAATAACATAATGACAAAGGCTTTTCTTATGTGATTAAATTGTCTATAGCAACAGATTTTTTCTTTACAAGTTAGGGTCATACTATGCTGCCCAGGCTGGAGTGCAATCACTATTCACAGACAGGGTCATAGTGCACTACAGCCTCAAATCCCTGACCTCAGCCAACCTTCCCACCTCAGTCTCCCAAGTAGCTGGGACTAAAGGCTCATGCCACCACACCTGGCTAGTATGTCATATTTGACCATTCTCTTAGCTAAGCATTTAAGTCCTTTCCAAATTCTGTCTATTATAAATAATTAACTCTGAAACAAATGGCTTTTTTACATTAACTTTTTTTCACTACTCTATTTTCTTACGGAAAATGTACAGAAGTGGAATTACTGGGTCAAAAGTTAAAAGTCTGTCAAAGCTCTTGGTATACATTAGATCCGTAGCTTCTAAAGCCCTGACTGTTAGACTGGCACTTACTTTTCATATTAATCTATAATATGAAAGTTCACAGAATAAATTATTTCCTACATTATCAAGGATTTTCAATGAGAGAAGTCTTAATTCTTTGATAATTATTAATGAATTATTGTTAAAATTTCAAATGTAACTGGAGGAAAGAAATAATCTATAACTGAAAGCCAATATTCATGATTTGATGTATCTTTTAATTTATTGAGAAGTTAAAAAATAAGATATATTGAGGAGAGTTTATAAGTATTCAGATTTTTGAAGCAGATTGAAGAAAATTTAAATTATCAGCAGATTTTCCACTAAAAGTAGAACATTATAGAAGTGATTCTCTAAATTGCCTGGCAGGTGCCTACAGCTACTTTCACGATTATTTAAGGATTGGTGCTAAAGCTGGTGATTTTGAAACCTCTGATGAATCCACTTGATTCAACTTAGTGGATCAGCAAAATAAAGTCTTATTATACTATAGGCATAAGTCATACACTTTACCTATCCCAGTTGTAAAATTTTTAACTTATTTTTGATTTAAAAAAACTCAGATAGGCCGGGCACAGTGGCTCACGCCTATAATCCCAGGACTTTGGGAGGCTGAGGCAGGAGGATCATGAGGTCAGGAGATCGAGACCATTCTGGTTAACATGGTGAAATCCCATCTCTACTAAAAATACAAAAAATTAGCTGGGCATGATGGCACACACCTGTAGTCCTAGCTACTTGGGAGGCTGAGGCAGGAGAATCCCTTGAACCCAGGAGGTGGAGGTTGCAGTGAGCCGAGATTGCACCACTGCACTCCAGCCTGGGTGACAGAGCAAGACTCCGTCTCAAAAAAACCCAAAAACCAAAAAACAAAAAACCCAAAGAACACTCACATAAAAGCAAAAACATTCTTCTGAGGGCAGCATTTCTTTTTCTTTGCCTTTTTTTTTTTTTTTTTTCTTTTGAGATAGGGATCTCATTCTGTTGCCCAGGCTGGAGTATAGTGGCATGATCATGGCTCACTACAGCCTCAACTTCGTAGGCTCAAGTGATCCTCCTGCCTCAACTTCCTGAGCAGCTGGGACTATAGGCAAGTGCCACTGTGCCCAGCTAATTTTTAAAAATATTTTTCATAGAGATGATGTCTTACTGTGTTTCCCAGGCTGGTCTCAAACTCCTGGGCTCAAGCCATCCTTCCGCCTCAGTCTCCCAAAATGCTGAGATTATAGGTGTGGGCCACCACGCCTGGTCAGCATTTTCTTTAATTATTGCAGTTATTTTAATTAAGGAGATTTTATGGCATTGTAGTGGTTTTGGAGGCAGACATTTTTGGGTTCAAATTATCAGTTTGAAATGTCTTAGCTAAGAAAACTTTGGAAAGAGCTCTGCAAGGTATGTATTACCATCTTCATTTCACATAGCAGAAACTAAGGCTTGGTAAAAACTAGTGAGACAGTGTATGTGAAGTACTTTTAGTGAAGTGTGGGCCCACAAAAGGCATTCAGAACTCGGTAACTATTACTACTAGGAGTAACAACAGCAGCAGTCTGTATGTTATTGACTTTCTTATAGAGAAAGTACAACAGAAAATGAAATTGTCCAATGTTTCATCATTTTGCAGATATAAATCTTTATTACATGCATACTTTTCAGTTCAAACAGTATCCTCGCTGAAGTTACAACCCAGGGGAAATGATTTATATCCACTTAGGATGCTGAATAACTCATGGAGAGCCTACCATTCTTGTATTTTTTTCTTAAAAATCCTCAATGCCTTTACCCAGTGTTAACTGACATATAATTGCTACTTCCTCTGACTACCTATTGTTGCATAGCAAATTACCCCAGATTAAGTGGTTAAAATAACATTTTATTATAGCTCACAATTTTGTGGATCAGGATGCCAGGCAGTGCTAAGCTGGGTGATTCTTCTGCTCTATGTAGCCTCCACCAGGATCACTGGGTGTTATTCAGCTGGTGTCTGGAACAATTTGGAGGGTCCAAAAGGGTGTGCTTCTATGCCTGGCTTTTTGATGGGAATTGCTAGAAGGTTAGGCTCAGCTAGGCTCTTCTCCATCCCAGGATCTCAGGATCTTCCCACATGGTCTCTCCATCAGTGCAGTTGGACATCTTACATGGTTGTTCAGGGTTCCAAGGATATAAAGTGAAAGCTGCCAGTTCTCTGAAAGACTGGGACTAGAACTGGCATTGTATGACTTCTAACATACTCTATGGAAATATTAGAAAAAATGTTCAAATTTAAACAAACCAGCAACCCATAAATCCATGAAGTTCAGCAAACCTTAAGCAGAATAAATATAAAAAAAACTCACCTAGGCATATTATGATTAAACAGTTGAAAAGTAAAGATATAGAAAAAGTTTTACAAGTAACCAGAGGGGAAAAAACACTTTACCTACAGGAGAATAACAACATGGATATGACTACTCGTCAGAAAAAAAGAAGGCCAGAAGACATTGAAAGATATTTTCAAAGGGCTGAAACAAAAATGGCTTTGCTAGAATTCTATACTCAGCAAAAGTGTTTTTCAAATATTAAGATAAAATATATTTTCAGTAAATGAAACCTCAGAAAATTTGCTGCCAGTAGAACCACACTGAAATACTAAAAGGTTTTTGGGCTAAAGGGAAATAATTGGACCTACAGAAGGGTAGGGACACTGGAAATATTAAATATGTTGAGTGTACATAAATGACTATTTTTTTCTTTACTCAAAGTTAACATAATGTGTTATGAGGTTTATAACATATATAGGAATAAAATATATGACAACAATAGCATGAAAGATGGAAGAAGGTAAATGGAATTTGAATTTCTAAAGGTTCTTACATGATTACAGAGTAATATAATATTATTTCTAGGTAGACTGTGATAAGTTAAGGATGCATATCATAATTTCTGGAGTAATCAAAAAAATTTGCAAAGGACTAAAAAGCCAATGGATCACAATATTAATAAATAAAACCAAAAAATAAAACCAAAAACAATTAATCCAAAAGAAGACAAAGGAGAGATAAAAGAAGAAAGAACAGAGAAGACAAAGCAAATAGGAAAATGGTAGACTGAAATCCAACCATATCAATAATTACAATAAATGTCATGGATTAAACACTCCAATTAAAAGGCTGAGATTTTCAGGCTGCATATAAAAGCAAGATCCAATTCTGTGATGTTTACATGAAATGCATTTTAAATATAAAGATGTAGTTATTGAATCTCAGTTGTTTTGGCTGTAAAATGATAGTAACTACTTTAGAGAATTGTTGTGAGGATTAAATGAGTACATATGTGTTGAGCAATTAGTGTAGTGCTTGGGATATGGCAAATGCTCAATTAAGGTTGGCTAAACATATATGTGTGCATATGTGTGTGTACACACATATACTAAACATTCTGTCAGATTTTTCATTAATTCAGACTAGCCTACTCTTCCAATTCATTATTGTTAAAACCCATGTTCAGAATACATTGTTTCACTTTTTTGTTCGTTTTAGTTTGATTTCCTCACAGCTTGGTGTAGGTGAATGGCACACAAAGCATCCTGCCTTATGGAGACTTCTTATAATCAAATATCTGCATTGTCGTAATAAATTTTAGTAAGTTCTAAGCCAAAAAGCATTCAAGGATAGATTCAAATGGGGATCTAACTTAAATGCAGAAGTGGCCTGAAGGGTATGTGTCTCTGTGTAGGTCATAATTAGGCTGAAAAAATAATCAGTAGAGTTAACTAGGCAGAGAGAGGGCGAGAAATAGATTTCTAGGCAGAGGCAAAAGCATGTGAATACCCTGAGATGAGAAAGATCTTGGATTGTTTAAAAAACCAAAGAACACAGGTGTGCAGGAGTGGAGCATGATGAGAACCCAGAGGTGGGCAGGAACCAGCTGAACTTGTGGGCCTGGATGTTAAGATATTTGGATTTTATTCAAGAAAAATCATTCTGGCTGCTGTGAAGATGCTGAATTAGAGGAGATCAACTGGAAATACTCAATTGGAGTTAAGATATAAAATTATTATAGTTCAAGCAAGAGATGATGGTGGCTTAAATAAGGTTGGTGGCAGTGGAGAGGAAGAGGATACATTTTCTGTATATTAGGGTAGTAGAATCAACAGGACATGGTGAAGGAGTAGAAATGGGTGATTAGGAAAGAAGGTATAGTGATACCTCTCAGGTATCTGGGATTTGCATCAGGATGAAGGAAGTTGCCATTTATTGATGCAACATACACTGGAGTAGTAGATTTCAGGAGGACCATTAAGATTTCAGTTTTGGATATAAAATGTGAGATATGTGTAAGACGTCTGGGAAGAGAGGTCAAATAGACCAATAGGTATATACCAACACTAAGAAGGAGGGCCTGAACTAGATATATAAATTTGGGAATTGTTAGATAAGATCACATAGCAGGAGAAGGTAGAGTGAAAAGAGAAGACGACACAGGATTGGGCCATGTGAAAACCCAATAATTTTAAGTGGGGAAGGGGAAGCAGCCAGCAAAAGATGATAGGAAAGACTGACCAGCACGGTAGGAGTCCAACCAGGATTGTGATATCACAGAGGCCAAGGGAAGAGGGTATGAATAAGAACAGAATGATCTACTATTTTGAATCTTGCATATAGCCTTTTAAGATGCAGTGGTCACAGGTTTAACTGTGTTAAACATACGGTATTTATTGAATGAATAGCTTTTTGCTTTTGGAGTGACAGTTCTAGGTCACAGACCTAATGTCAGTACTGTTAAGATGAAAATTTTAGATAAATTTAACAGTTTAATTGAGCAAAGAATAATTCATGAATCAGGCAGCCCCCTAACCAGAATAGGTTCAGAGAGACTCTGGTGCTGCTGTGTGATAGAGAATTTCTGGAGGTGGGAGTGGAAAGAAGGTGATATACAGAAAACAGAAGTGAGGTATAGAAGCAGCTGGATTGGTTATAGCTCAGTATTTGCCTTATTTGAACATTGTTTGAACAATTGGTCACCTGTGATTGGCAGAAACTCAGTGATCGGTAAAAAAGTAAGTTATTGTCTGTGGTCTGTTCACATACCCAGTTAGGTTATAGTTCACTGTGTACAGAGAGGCCTTTAGGCCAAATTTACAAGGAGGCAGCTTTAGACTAAAGAGTGCTTATGTTCTAATACTCTAATTCATATCACAGAACAAAATCTAAACGTGAATTGGGAAGCCATCTCAGAGGATGTATATAGAGCTCCGTAAGACTGGACAGGTACTGGTAGGGATAATTAGAAGTGGCGATGGTAAACTAACTGCTCAGCTTTCTATTTACCAAATCACAGGACCAAAAAAAGTCGGTTTCGAAGGGCAGCTTAGAAAGAAAACACACTTAGGAAATGGAATAACATTGTGTTATTTTACTGCTGATGTAGTCCTCATTGGAGCTTTTCAATAATGCTGGCAATATGCAATGGCATTTGAAATGTCTATTCATAAGTTTAGTACCTACATATCTATCCTTGCAGCAAATTCAACACAATAAAGAGCTCTCTTTCCTAAACAAATCTGAGGGCTTTAATTCTATGCTGAGGAATCCCAGGAAAGTTTGGTTGATGGTACTTATGTGGTGTATAAATTAAACAAATCATTCTATACTGGTACTCAGTTTCATGCCTTATACCCACAAAACCATTCTCAATTCCTTGAGCAAAGATGAGTGATCTTTCAGCTCTGTTTTTCTCATGAAAGTGATAATGCTTTGTATATAGTCACTGCTTAATAAATGATTATAAAACAAATGTATTAAACATTTGGGTGACATGCATGCAAAAATCTTCACTAATTTTTTCTATTGACCAAAACCATTTGCAGACAATAATGTCAGATACATATGAGAAACATTTGAAGAATATAAGGTACATTATTCTTTAAATTTTTAAGATATTAGATTCTCAATATCTCAAGTATATAAGCAAATGATCTTTTAATAATTTATTTTTAAACTCATTCTCTTTTTAATTACTGTATTTAATAGTTTCCTTTGGTTTAGGAAGTTAACACTTTTGCTCAGAGTAGACAACTGAATATTTACTTAAAAAAATTTATAAATAACAACTGGAATCTTTGTGAGAAAAAAGGTCATAATAAAAACAAAATGAGGCCGGGCATGGTGGCTCATGCCTGTAATCCCAGTGCTTCGGGAGGCCAAGGCAGGTGGATCACGAGGTCACGAGGTCGAGACCATCCTGGCTAACAGGATGAAACCCCGTCTCTACTGAAAATACAAAAAATTAGCTGGGAGTGGTGGCGGGCACCTGTAGTCCCAGCTGCTGGGGAGGCTGAGGCAGGAGAATGGCGTGAACCTGGGAGGCGGAGCTTGCAGTGAGCCAAGATGACACTACTGCCCTCCGGCCTGGGTGAAAGAGCGAGACTCCGTCTCAAAAACAAAAACAAAAACAAAACAACAACAACAACAACGAAATGACTGCTTTTAAGATCAGTAGGGTTTATATAGGACTTCACTACAAATTAATTGATTTTATTTTTGGTGAGGGGGCAAAGAAGCAAAATGGTTTGATAAATGGATATCACATTTGGAGTCAGAAGATTTGGTTTTCAATTTTGTAGACTATTGTTGTCTTTACTGTACTGGGGATCCTCAGCCTTCCTGGGTCTCAGTGTTATTTTACTTTCTTTGGTTTTAATGTACTGCTCTGTTATAAACTTCTTATGAAGGATACATAAATGATTTATTTTTAGCCTTCTTTTCTAATATATGTTGTCTTAAGGCTATATGTTTTCTTCTGAGCATGACTTTGACTCATCCCACAGGTATTGATACGTCATATTTTTATTATCATTTAGTTAAAATTATTTTCTAATGTTTATTATGATTTCTTCCTTAATCCTATGGTTAATTAGAAGTCAGAGTTATTTAGAAGTTAGGTTATTTACATGCTGATTTTAATTTTTTTTGTAATCTATTGAGACTTACTTTTATGGCCCCACTTGTGGTCAATTTTAGCAAATGTTCCATGTGTCCTTGAAAAGAATATATACTCTGCTACTCTGCAGTTGTTGGATACAATATTTTTTATAAGTCAATATAATCAAGTTTGTAAATTATGTTCAAATCTTTTAGTTAATTTTTATCAGTATATTTACTATTTTGGTGTGCTTGTTCTATCAATTATTGATAATACTATATTAAAACAAGCTCTCACTATGATTGCCAATTATTGTTTATCTTTTTAGATCTACCAGTTTCTGCTTTATACGGTTTGAAGCTCTGCTCTTACAGACATTAAATTTAGAATCAGTATATCTTATGTAGTGATTCCTTTAATCATCATGAAGTAATTACTCTACTCCCTTAGAGTAAGGCTTTATGCTTTATATATATGCATATTTACATCAGTTTTCTTTTAGTTACTGTTTGCATTTTATGTATTTTTATCTTTTCACTTTCAACCTTTCTGTATAATGTTTAAAATGTCTCTTGTAAGCAGCATACAGCGAGTATTAAAAATTAACCAATCTTTGTTTTTTTTTTACTTGTGTTTATTTCTTCTTTATTTATTTCATTTAGTTTATGTGCTTGTTGTTTGTTTTTAGTTCTATTTTTTATTCCAGAAACTCTCTTTTTCTTCCAATTTCTTGCTTTTTTTGTATTAATTAATTAATTTCATTATTTCATTCCCCACTACTATTAGCCTATTAGTTATCCAGTCTTCTACAAGCATTTTAGTAGCTGCCCTGTGAGTTAAAACATTTATTTATGATTTATAAAAGTTTAATTTCAGTTAGTACTTTCACCACTTCTCAAATAATTCAAAGACGTTTAGAACACTTTAACATTATTTATAATGTCCTAGACTTTTAAAAAAAAGTTATTGCATATTTTAATTCTATGCATACAAGCAGTTCTACTTTGCATGGCTCCAATACACATGAAGTTCAGTTACCATGATTTAATCAAATGTAAATGATAACTGTCCTCAACAACATCCCTCAAGTTTCAGTTGCCATAGTATATTAACTATTAATCACTGAATGAAGTACAAACTTTGTTGCCAGCTCTTCAGTCCACAGATCACTATGTAAATAACAGATGCGCATTATAATAGGTGACCAACTACATCTCTCTTTCAAAGTCATTGATGGTTGCTCACTGGGCATCTCTTGCTCAGTTCATTCACAAACAATAAAGCATGTCATTGTGTTTCCTATGTGTTTCCCAGTAATCACCTCATATGACATTGCCTAAAAATGGCTAATTGAAAGAGTGAATTTACTAATAAAGATGAAAATGAAGCAAAGAAACGAAATGTAATGTTACTGAAAAGGAAATCCAAATGGAATCATAGAATAAATCACTGGCATGAAAATGTTGATACCACCATCTGAGACTATTTATTTATTTTAGAGACCAGGTCTTGCTCTGTCATCCAAGCTGGAGTGCAGTGGTGTGATCATAGCTCACTGCAGCCTTGAATGCCTGGGTTCAATTAATCCTCTCACCTCAGCCTCCTGTGTAACTGGTACCACAAGTTTGCATTACCATGCTCAGCTAATTTTGTTTTTCTTTTTTTTTTTTTTTGGTAGAGACAGGATCTCACTATGTTGTCCAGGCTGGCTGAGAAACTCTAGGTATTTAATCAGAGGAACTTAGTGATGGGAGAAAAATGGATGCAAAGGATAAAGATGTCCCAAAAGATACAATGACGGTAAAAAAAAAATGTTCACATTAAAGAAACACTTGAAAATATTTTATAATATTTAAAAAGCAAAGGATAAAATGATGGAAGCTAATCTAGACTTAGAAAGAAGTATGACAATTTGCCCGGGTATTGAAAAGATATTCTCTTGTAACTTATATAATAAAGATAAAAGGTCAAGCACTGTCTAAGCTACTCTTGGTAAGTTTTTACAAAGCAGTAAAGCATTTTACTTGTAAGTGTTTCTAATATTGACAATTACAGTATATGAAATATTAGTTTTATTATTTTTTCCTATTTATAACTGAGAAATTTTAATGTTTTCATAAAAGCTTTTAGAAGTCACAACACAATTTTTCTTATTGATTATTAAGATTGTTTAATACACTTTCAGTTTGCACAATTTTATGATCCCACACTATCATGCAGAGCAAAGAACAGTATTTTAAATCCCCTAAGACATTATTTCATTTTGTGCAGTCAAGGTTCATTTATATTTACCCATATATTGACCTTTTCTGTTGCTTTTCATTTCTTCCTGCACAGAAATGTGTTAGCATGTGGAATTGCTTTACTTTTGTCTTAGTAATTCCCATTAGTAGTTCCTTTAATATGAGTCTAATGGTAATAAATTCTTTCAATTTTTGTTTGCTTGAAGTATCTATCTTTTTCTAATTTTAAATAATCTTCTAGTTGGGCTGGCAGATATTTGCTGTTTTGTTGTTCACAAATATCTTTCTATTGTTTTATAAATTCCATGATTTCTGTTGAAAAGTCAGCTATTAGTCTTGTTACATTCTTGAAAGTATTATTTATTATTATCTTGCTGCTTTTTTTTTTTTTTTGAGATGGAATCTCGCTCTGTTGCCCAGGCTGGAGTGCAGTGCAGCTCACTGCAACCTCCACCTCCCGGGTTCAAGTGATTCTCCTGCCTCAGCCTCCTGAGTAGCTGGGATTACAGGCACACACCACCATGCCCAGCAAATTTTTGTATTTTTAGTAGAGATGAGGTTTCACCATGTTGGCCAGGATGGTCTCAGTCTCCTGAACTTGTGATCCACCCGCCTCGGCCTCCCAAAATGCTGGGATTACAGGAATGAGTCACTGCACCCAGCCTTGCTGGTTTTTATAATTTTCTTTTTGTCTTTGTTTTTTAGCAATTTTACTATGATGTGGCTTGATGTGACTTTCTTCATATTTATCCTTTTGGGGTTTGCAGTACTTCTAACATATGTGACTTGGTGTCTCTTAAGAGTTTTGGAAAGTTTCTTTCAAATATTGCTTTTCTCATTCTTTCTCTCTTTTCTTGGGATCTAACAGGTTAATAATTTAATCATAGGTATGCTAGACTTTTTATTGTGCTACATATTTCTTATTTTCTCTTTCTCTCCATGCTTCAGACTGATTATAGTCTTCTGACCTATCTTCCAGATTACTAATTCTCCATTGAGCTCTGTCTAATCTCTTGTTAAACTCATGTATTTAGATTTTTGTTATTGACTTTTTAGATTCTAGAGTTTACAACTGATCTTTTTTATCATTTTCAGTTTTATTCTGAAATTCTCTCTTGTCATTTAAATTTTTGAACATGCTAGTTATTTTAAAGTCTGTGTCTGATAACTCCAATATTTGAACTTCCTAAGGATCATTTTCTGTTGTCTATCTTCTTCTCTTGATTTTTTTGCCCCGCAAACTTTTGAGTTATTTTTGATTGATTCAAAGCTAGGTTTTAGTCTTTGCAAGGGCTGATCTATTCACAGTTTTCCCATACTTCTAAGACGAAGCTCTTCAGTGATCTCAACTAAAACCCTGGATTGTTTACTAGGAACAATCTTTCTTAGCAAACCCTGAACTCAAATTTTGATTTTCCTAGCCCTAATAGATGCTAAACCTCTGATCAGCTTCTTAGCCCTTAAGCTGTTGCTTACAATTCAGGAAATACCTGAAGGGGAAAAATAACCAAATGATGTTTTTGGGATTTGCTTATTGCCCATTGAGTTCTTACTGTTTTCATAACACTCTAATATTTTCAAACATTTTAAAAAAGATTCAGCTCCTTAAGCTATTCTCAGACTAATAGTTGATCTGATGTAAGGTAGCCTACCATACTTGGAAGCAGTATCTTGGGCCTCAATATTCTTGAAAGCAACTTAATGTAGTGGATAGGGAATAATTTTTAAGTAATACATTTATAGTATAAAGATTCTGGCCCTATCCCTTAGTAACTGTTCGACCAAGGAAAACATACTTAGCCTCTCTGCATTTATGTTTTTCTTATATAAATAATGGGAATAATTGTATCTGCTTCACAGGGTTGTTTTAAGGGTTAAATAATAACCAGACAAATGATATTCATGCAATGTTTAATGTAATGTTAGGATATACTAAGTATTTATAGATACGTATTTTTGTTTCTTCAAGAAAATCGAGTTAATGATTAGTAATACATAGCTGCTTAAAATAATGCTAATACATAGCTGCTTAAAATAATGCAATGTGATTATGTAACACTTTTTATAGATGATAATCTACTAGAGAAATAGAAAAATTATTCTGAGGTATATTGACTGGTTTTCATTTGCTAGATATAATTCAATATTTATGATAAACATGAAGTTGCA
The DNA here is from genome assembly GCF_000951045.1 of Mandrillus leucophaeus. NCBI lineage: Eukaryota > Metazoa > Chordata > Mammalia > Primates > Cercopithecidae > Mandrillus > Mandrillus leucophaeus. Next base: position 1,945,350 of record NW_012109808.1, on the reverse strand, counting down.
ACTCTTATTACACTTATTTTGCAAATGAGGCTAGGAAAGGTTACATGACTTGTCCAAGGGGAGATAAGGAGTAGGCAGAGATGCTGGTGTTCAGATCCAACTCTGAACAACTCCAGAACTAGGAGTTGTTCTAGTCTCACTAAGCAACTCTTCTCTTTCCGAATTAAGGAAAATATGCCAGCTTTGTAGAATCTTGCACAGACCATAGAATCAAGTAGTTACTTAGTAAGTACTTATTGTCTCACTGACATTCACATCAATAAAATATGCTGATACAATAGTAATAGAACAGATAGTGAGTGGTTCAAGAACAGAACTTTTAATGTTGTCTAACTTCCAACTATGGAATTGAGGTGTAATGAAGATGAATTAACATAAATTGAGAATGAGAACAGGTTAATAATTTAATCATAGATGGAAGTTTTGACTCACAATCTAGAAACCAGCTCCCACTCCCATCTGGAGCCCCAAGATTATCAGTCAAGAGTGGTTATGGCTTAGGTCTATGCTGCACTTTTCCTTGTACTTACATGTGAGTCACTTTACTCAAATTGTAGAAGGAGTATGATTCGAGCTGCTGCAGAGTTGCATCTATAGACAAGTAGCTGAATGTCAGAAAAATATAAGACAAAATAGAAAGTTAATAAGATTGTAAACTTCAAACATACTATTTTTGACATAACTTTTTGTTATGGGTTTCCCAGATCATGCAACATGTATAACCCTCACAGATTCTGCCTAATTATATTAAAATTACTTACTACGTTTTTTCAGATCTTGTGATACCTGAATTCTTCCTGTATATTAACTCCTATTTCTCCTAAGTTCTCATTTAACTGTCATTTCCTTCAGAAACTTTCCCCAAACTCCCTGATTAAAATTTCCCATATGTATATATAGGGATATATATACATATGGTGTCACCCTGTGGAATGTTCCACTGGAGAATTGCAGTTTTCTCTTCATCTTCTTTGAAACTACGTGTCTAATTCCGTGTTATTAGACATTCCATTAAAAATGCTTCTTATTCGCTCTAGTGTTCTTTTCTGATGCTTGTGTTTTTTTGCCTTTTTTTTTTTTTTTTCTATTTTGAGGAACTCTTCCATTTTAAAGGAACTCTTCTATTGCCTTTAAAATACACAGATGTCTAAACCTGGTCTAGGATAATTAAATCAGAGTTTATGAAGGATGAGTCAAGTACTTTTATTTTTCAAAAGCTTCTTAGCTGATTCTAATGTGTAGGCAATTTTGAGAACCACTGACCTATAGTTTGAATTGAATCTGCCATACATATGTATATATATGGTATATATACAGGGATATATATAGTGAGATATCACTATATATCACTACAGACTCCTTTCACTAATTATCACAGTGCAAACTTCCCATTCTTTGGGTGATATTTATGGTGTCTCACTAGACTGTAAATTCTCTGAAATGCAGAACTGTGTCTGTTTTTGGCCACTGACTCTTGAGTGCCTTTCAGAGTGCTTGGCATGTTGTAGACTCTTATTAAGTGACTGAATGAATAGAAGAGTTCCTCAAAATAGCAAAACAAAAAACAAAAAACAAACAAAAAAAACCCCACGAGCATCAGAAAGGAACACTAGAGTGAATAAGAAGCATTTTTAATGGAATGTCTAATAACATGGAATTAGACATGTAGTTTCAAAGATGAAGAGAAAACCGCAGTTCTCTAGAGAAGCTTTCCACAGGGTGACTACATACTCCCTTAAGACTTCTGTTCGTGATTTTAAATGAAACTGAAAATTCAAGCTCCGTCTTAAACTTTGTAAGCAAAAAGTAATTCAGATAAAAGCTTCAAGTACTGAAAAAGGAAGAGAAATTCCTAAATACAACTTGTCAAGAACATTTAAGGAATGTTTCAAATAGTTTCCTCAAATTCCATCTTGTGATGAGAATGACTAATGCGGCCAAACTCAATGACCACTTTCTGTTGAGAGGTATTTCTATGACATTTGTGAAAATGAACAATTGACAGCTGGTTTCCAGCTATAGCCATAGCAGAGATTCTCAGCCCTGGACATGCAATTAAACTACCTGAAGGGCTTTTAAAATACACAGATGTCCAAGACCTGGTCTAGGATAATTAAATCAGAGTTTATGAGGGATAAGTCTTTTACTTTTCAAAAGCTTCTTAGCCGATTCTAATGTGTGGGCAGTGTTGAGAACCACTGGCCTAACGTTTGAATTGAATCTGCCCATAAAATATCCTCATCAATGCAATGTTTACAAGAGGAGTGCTGATTGTTCCATTCTGAGTTTTTGTCTTGGTTATTACAAGTATTCTAATGGCTCTGTGCTTTCTATTTTGAACTACTCGTTCTCTAAACAATTATCCTTTGATTTACCCAACTCTTAACCCTTTGCCTCTTGTGGATAATAACATATGAATTTTTTTGATACAAATATATTTCTAACATAAAGGAAACAGTGGAACAGATTGAAAAGAATTAATGTGCCATGTAGAGACTGTGGGGATTTATCATGGATGAAGCTGAGCCAGCTAGCAGAGCAAGATTCATTTTTCAAGGCTGCCAACTGGTTTTCCTAAGCATCTTTTCCTTTGCTCCAAATCTTCTACTGAATTTCTTAGTTAAGAAGTATGAGTCTTTCTCAAGATTCCAGAAGGATAGTCACTTGGCCCATATTATCAAATGGAAGTTCCAGTTTCTCCAACCTAATGACACCTCTTTGGAGGGCTGTGATAGCTTGGTTGTGAAGACAACTGGTAGGAATCGTTTATTCAGTGGGATAAAAATTGCTATTCCCTGCTTACTTACCCCATTCTATAACTAGGAAAAATCAGATCCTACTTCTTCTTCATATGTAAATATCATATAATCATTACAATCATCATATGACTTATCATTCAAACTGGGCTATTTTTGTGAGTTAAAGCAAGGTGCTGTTAACAATTATGCCAGAATACCAAGTGGGAATTTGAACCATCTCAGACAAACCTAGCTTCATCCTATTGATCTCTTTTTTCTCCCCAAGATATATCAAATCTTTAATCATTATTCAGGTATGTATATGTGCTTTTATTCCACAGATATGTATTGAACATTAGTTGTATGACAGACATCCTTCTGGACAATGACAAAACAGGCCTGTTCCCTACCTTCAAGGAACTCACAGTACTCAGAGATACAGATTAACATACAAGGTAAACGGGATTAACGCAAGGTGTTAAGTGCTTGATAGAGTTCAGGGAACCCTATCACTTAACCCAGACTGGAGAATCCAGCACTCTTCCTGGGGGAAGCCTCAGTGGAGCCTTCAGATCTGTTTGGGTGTCTCCTATATCTCAGTCAACCAACCCTCTTCTTATTGCTCATCACTTTTATTTCAAATCTTCTCATCAAATTTCTAACTCTGCCACTTCCATCTTCCATCTTCTTAGATGTCTTTTAATAATTTGATAAGTTATAGAAATGTTTGAAATTTTAACATGAGAATGCCTTGAATTCCCAACCAATAAGCCTGTTAGTTTACCTGCATCTGTCCCATCTTTTCCTACAACTGAGACAGTTAAGTAGAAAAGGGCTCCGTAGCAGAACCTTCAACTGCCTGTGCCCTGGGAGAAGTGTGTACTAGGGTGGAGCTTTGTGAAGTTCATTTATAGTGGGGAGGAGCCTGGCCTCTCCTGTTCTGAGGTGGTACCTGGGATTCAATCTGTGAGGTGGGAAACGGGCTAGGAGGACTCTCGCTTTGCTGAGAGTCCCTGTTTCCCTTTTTTCCCCTTTCACCCAATAAATTCTATTTTTATCACTTTTCAAAGTGTCTGTGAGCCTAATCTTTTATGGCCATGTGACAAGAACCTGGCTTTTAGCTGAACTAAGGAGAAAGTCCTACAACATAACTTTCTTGTTATGATGTAAAAAGGACCATCTTCCTATAGAAGGCCAATCCCTCTATTTGAATCTCATCCCCTCCTGCTTCTTCTGGGACCACATGCTCTTAAAATTGTTCTTTCTTCACTCTCTTTAGCTTCTCCATCTCTATGGATGCCTCCTCCTGGTCCCAGTTACACCTACTTGTTTGTGACTCTTAATCTCTACCTGAATCTCTCCCCGTGTGCCCCCATATACCCAGAACTCCCAATCTTCTTTACTCTAATTTATTTTTTTCTTTGTCCCATACACTTATTTCCTTCTAAATTAGTATCTAATTTGCTTATTTATTGTGTTTTTGGTTCATTGTCTATTTCCTCCCATTCAAATGGAAACTCCATGGGGACATGGATCTTTGTTTGTTCCCTGATGTATCACCAGCTCTCAGAGCAGTGATTGGCACATAGTAGGGGCTAAACAAATATTTGTCAAATGAATGAAAAATTCTGTCTATGTCCTGATATGTACTCAATATAACTGCACCTCAAATGCCATACACCCCAAATTGAATTCCTAACACGCCCCCTGACCCTCCACAGCAAATATACAAAACACTTCTCTGCCTAAATGAATGTGCTCATCAACCACACAGATGTCCTAATCAGAAACTTGGATGCATTTCTTTTGCATCTCCCACCATCTCCAAGTCAGTCAACTTTGAAGTTTATCAGCCCTCCCTTATTTATGTCTCAAATCTCTATCCTTTTTCATTATTCCCACTCAATGATCATCCTTCAGTTTCCCATCCCGTCCTTTGGGCGCTGCATCAGCCTCTTCACTAGCTTCCTGCCTACAGCCTTGCTCCACTTCCACCCATCACTCCACTGCAAAGCCAAGGGAATGTTTCTCAAATGAAAATCTGACCGTTTCACTTGCCTGCTTAAAACCATTGAATGGCTCAGCCCTTAGGGAAGATTTCAAACTCCTTCACATGATTTACAAGACTCTGTACTAACTTAGACCCAAGTTTTATGTTTTTCTATTGCCCACCTCCCTGCCTAAGCTCTACCTTCAAGAAACTTTTAATTCTTCAGAAAGCCCAGGATTTTCCCTTCTGCTTTTTGCTATGTAAGACAGATCACAGGTCAGGTGCGATTTTTTTTTTTCAGGAAGTCTTCTCCAACTCTTCTCCCTGCTCCTGTTTAGATAATAGACCTCTTATGTGAGTTTCCATATCACCCAATAACTGACCCCATCATGACACTCATCACTCTCTTAGGAATAAAACTGAACCTCTGTGAGTTTTGTCTACTGTTACACACGGAACATCTAGCAAAGTGCCAGGCACAAAGTAGGGCTCAATAAATATCTGTTGAATGAATGAAGTAATGACCAAGCTGCTAGGACATGCAAGTAGAGACACCAAATAGGCAGTTGTATAAGGTAGATGAAGGAAAAGGAAGAGCTAAAGAATTTGAGGTTTTTAGCTTATAGGATGCTAAAGTGGTGCTGTTAAAAGAGAAGGAACAGCTTGGGAGGAAGATGATGTGTTTATTTTGGATATGCTGGTTTTGAAGAGCCTGTGAGACATCAAAGTGGTAATGTTTGGAGATTAGTTGTATTAGGAAATAGTGCAGCCAAAGGAATGGGAGTGTTTACTCAAGGAGAGTGGGGTATAGAGGAATTAGAACAAAATATACAAAGAAAGAGCTGGTAATTAAGTAGCTGGCAAAATTAAAATAGGAAGTCCGAAAAGGAGACTGAGGAAGAGTAGCCGGGTGGGACAAGAAGAGGAATGAGAGAGGAATATGAAGGAAAACAAAGAGGCAAGAATCTGAAAGAGGAAGGACTTGTTAGCAACATAAAAAACTGCAGAGATGTTCAATAGGATGGTCTCTCAGTCTCAGCACTGCTGACATTTTGGAATAGATAATTCTGTTATGGGGAATGTCCTATGAACTGTAGAATGTTTAGCAGCAACCTTCACTTTTACCCACTAGGTGCCAGTAGCAGCCCCGTCTCTACCAAAAATGCTAAATGCTTCTAGGGGTAGAGTTGCCTGTGGTTGAGAACTACTGAAATGACAGAAACACTAACAAAATGGCCATGGTGTGAGTACATTTAGCCAAAAACTGTACAGATTGCTTCTGGTTATATTATTTCGCATGCCTGAATTATCTGGATTGCCTGTCAAAATCAATTAAATGAAATAAAGATCTGCTTCATTTCATTCACTCTTTGTCAACCCAATATGGAAAATCCCTTTTCTCCTCACTCTAAGGGGATAGCAATTCAATTTTTAAGGTTTAGAATTATTTTTAATTTTCTTTTAAAGCGAGAGAGATTTGAAACCATTGGCTATGTTTATAATAAAATGTAAATATTTGTATTAGTAGTGCAAGGTGATTCAAGAATTGGTGACTAGGACAGATGGATGTTTGTCTATCTGTATATATGTTTAGCTTATAAACTATGGGATGTTTATAGGAGAGATTTACAGCTAAAGTTTTGCCACATCCCAAGATATATGAAAATACATAGAGAATCATGAAATTCTCAAAACCAAATGAATTTAAATTTGATTTAGGTTTTAAAAAATCATATAGGAACTAGGGAGTGGAGATATAGCAAAATCAAATAAAAATTATGTACATAAAATTGTCATATACATTGAAAATGTAACTGCCATTGATTTATGCAAGTATAATAGCAAGTATTTTTCTTGATAGGACACATTTAGAGAATAACATAGCACAAATGCAAACTTCTTTTTATATTAAAAAAACTTACATTCTGGAAATATTGGGCAGACTAGAAAATGCGTGACTTGGAATGGTTCTCAGGCGAGTCTCAATAAGCTTCCTGTGAAAATAACAATTACACAATTAGAGTTTTAATCTTTGGGCCTTTCTAATAATTCACCTTAGTTATAAAAACACATTATTAAAAAGCATGACCATTTTTACATGTTTCCTTACACATAATCAACAAAAAAATACTCAACAAACATACCAAAGAACCATACGTATACATTTTTTCTCCCAATAAGAACTGAGTGTGAGATTTAGATGCAGAAAATAAATCATCAAACCTCATCTATGAATTAGCAGTAAACTAATACATCTTGCTTTGCATCACACTTTATTTGCTAACTGAAGGGCAACATTTTTGGGGGGTCTTTTTATTAAATTGAAAAAACGTGATTGTTTTACCTTTTACTTTAGGTTTGGGGGTACATGTGCAAATTTTTATATAGGTAAACTCATGTCACAGGGTTTTTTTTTGTAATGATTATTTCATCACCCAGGTATTAAGCCTAGTACCCAACAGTTACTTTTTTCTGCTCCTTTCCCTCCTCCCACCCTCCGCCTTCAAGTAGGCCCCAGTGTCTGTCTGTTCTCTTTTTGTCCGTGAGTTCGCATCATTTAGCTGTTACTTATAAGTGAGAACATGTGGTATTTGGTTTTCTGTTCCTCTGTCAGTTTGCTGAGGATAATGACCTCCAGCTCCATCCAAGTCCCTGCAAAGGACATAATCTTGTTCTTTTTTATGGCTGCATAATATTCCATGGTGCATATGTACCATGTTTTCTTTATCCAATCTGTCACTGATAGACATTTAGATTGATTCCATGTTTTTGCTATTGTGAAAAGTGCTGCAATGAACATTCGTGTGAACAACATAATATATTCATAAGTATATTAAGACTACTGAATTTATAACATGCACTTGTCAATGGAAATGTCTTGGAATGCTATCAGAATATACATTAAGTACATATTAAAAAGAATTAAATGCATGTTTTAAATCTTAAGGGTTAAAAATAGTGGCATGGTTACTCCCTTCTTGCACAAGTAAAAGTCTCCTCAATCATATCTTGATCTTATCATCTACGTGCTGCAGTCTGGCAATAACTGACTGGCAAGGAGCAAATTCTTCCTCAGAATCTTAAGACATCTTTGTTGGATTTGCACCTTAAAGGTGTGACTTTTCCTCCAGTTTGCTTTTTTGGAGACTCTTCAGAAGGTGGAGACTGTTCTCATTATACATAATGAAACACCTTCATGCATTCCAGTATGCCTCTCCACCTAGGCACTCTATTTTTTGAGTTATGGTCTTTACTGTAGTTACTACTTGAGAATCTTGTATGGAAAACAGTGTGCATAGTGTATTAACTTGGCAAAAAGACAGTGCCTTAAACACTACTCAGCTTCTCCATGTGTCTGTTTTTGCCATTTAATCACCCTGGTAATCACACATCATCCGGTTAGTACCTCATTTATAGATATTAGAATAACATTGTGTATTTTTTCTTCTCTAAGCTGAGGGGTTACTTCTCAACAATCTATTTCCTTGGTCTATGCTTTCTTTGAATTATTCATTTTTGCAACGATTAAAATATATCTGTAACTTGCCTAATCAAAGCATCAGCAAGACCAAATTAATTGGTAAAAGGACCTATTAAAATGGATGGAGGAAGGTGATGTGAATGACAAAAGAGTAAATCTTCAGCTCTTTCCAACCTCTGGTGTTTCGCCATGAAGCCCAATGTTGCCTTAATATTATTTCAGAAATTCAGGTCCCATAAATTACTTGTTCTCCTTTGAAGGCCTCTTACTTATATTTCCTTAATTGAGTTATCCAGATTCTGAAGCTAAAAAGATATGAGAAGAACAAGTCATTCTACCAAAATCTCTGTGTAAAATTGGGCCATGCCAAAGGAACACAAAAGACACATACCTGTTGAGTATCACCCAAGGCAACTGAGTTTAAGCTTAAAGATAGTCTTACTCATAGAGCTGTCATAAGGCAAATATTTTGTGGGCATATTTATGGTAAGATTTTAGGTAATATGGGTCTAAACTGTAACTTTCACTGACTAAAATTTTTTGAATTTAGCCCGTGTTCAAAAGTAAATAATGTATATAAAATTAAATACAAAACTAGAATAAGATTACAATGGTTTCTAAGAAATTGAACGACTCAATAAAGCAAATAATCCTATTAAAATGGGCAAATGATGTGGCTAGACACTTCTCAGAAGAAGACATATAAATGGCCAACAGATATATATAAAAATGCTCAACATCACTACTCAACAGGGAAATGCAAATTAAACCATGATGAGATATCACCCTGCACCTGTAAGAATGGCTATCATCAAAAAGGTGAATGCTAGCTAGTGTTGGCAAGGATGTAGAGAAAAGGGAACCTTCACACACTGTGTTGTGGAAATGTGAATTAGTACAACTATTTTGGAAAAAAGTATGAAGATTATTTAAAAAACTAGAAGTAGAAATACCATATGATCCAGCTATGCCACCCAAAGGAATAAAAATCAGTAAGCTGAAGAAGCGTCTGCACTCCACATTCACTGCAGCAGTATTCACAGTCGCCAAGACAAGGTAAATTTAAAGCTTTCTGGAAAAGAGTCATGATTCTAGATACCATTAAGAACATTTGTAATCCATGGGAGAAGGTCAACATTTCAACATTAACAGGAGTTTGGAGGAAGTTTATTCCAACTTCCATGGATAATCTTGAAGGGTTGAAAACTTCAGTGGAAGAAGTAACTACGGATGTGGTGAAAATAGCAAGAGAACTAGAATTAGAAGTAGAGCCTGAAATGTGACTGAATTGCTGCAATCTCATCATGAAACTTGATTCAATAAGGAGTTGCTTCTTATGAGTGAGCAAAGAAAGTGGTTTCTTGAAATGGAATCTAGTCTAGGTGAAGATGCTGTGAACATTGCTTAAATGACAACAAAGAAATTGAGAGTATTACATAAACTTAGTTGATAAAGGAGAAGCAGGGTTTGAGAAGATTGACTCCAATTTTGAAAGAAGTTCCACTGCATATAAAATGCTATGAAACAGCATTGCATGCTACAGAGAGATCTTAGCACTGGTAGACTACACCATGTAGTGTAAACATAATTTTATATGCACTGGAAAACAAAATAAAATTGTGCGACTTACTTTATTGTGATGGCTTGTAAAGGAACCCATAATATCTTCCAAATCTTTCAAAATTGAAAAAAGGGTGGTTTTTAAGTGTTCTCATCACAAAGAAATATGTAAGGTGGTATATATGTTAATTAGCCTGATTTGATCATCCCACAATGTATACATGTATCAAAATATCATGCTGTACCCCATAAATAAATATAATTATTTGTCAATTAAAAATTAATAATTTTTAACAGAAAAAGTGCATTACTTTACTATTTTTATCTTTATAGGATTGTATCTACCACATGGAGTTGCTATGAAGATGTAATAAATTATTATTAGAAGCACTTATAACAATGTTAGGAACATAGTGAACACTAGATGTTTTAAACAAAAACATATAAATCAGTTCATCAATTTCTTGATGATGAGAAATACAACTGTCACATAGATCTGAACATTCGTGATGGTATGACCAATTTTTCTTTTCAGCAGACTATTTTAGGGAACCATGAAATATTCAGAAGTTTGCCTGAAGATCATGAAATCAATAAAAACAGGAGATGGACCCATTTTTAAAAATGTTCTCGGGCTAAGAGAGCATAGTATTGTTGTTTCATACAAGAAATGACCTTGCCTCAAGGTCTGAACACTGATTTAAGTTTCCTTTCTCCTGGACATGGACTGGTTGGGAATTTCCAGAGTTCTCATCTCTGACTCCACTTTTCCTTTGCATTTATTGCTGATCAATCTCCTGCCTGATGGATGTTTTTTTCACATTGTAGAGTGTTATTCTGTTTTCCTTAAGAGATTTTATGTCTTTATTATGATCCATTGTGTGTTACTTTTTGATTTCATTTGTTTCTAAGTGCTTAGGGAGAATTATAGTGCACCTTCAATATTATTGGGAATATTTTATTGTAAACTGTGTTACTCTGTTTTCATACTGCTTTGAAGAAATACCTGAGACTGGGGAATTGATTCACAGTTCTGCATGGCTTGGGGGGCCTCCGGAAATACAATCATGGCAGAAGGTGGCAGAAGGCGAAGGGCAAGCAAACACCTTCTTCATGGCAGCAGGAGAGAGAGAACAAAGGGTGAACTGCCAAATACTTTAAAAACCATCCGCTCCTGTGAGAACTCACTATCCTAAGAACAGCATGGGGGAAACCGTCCCCATGATCCAATCACCTCACACCAGATCTCTCCTTTGACATGTGGGGATTACAATTCAAGGTGAGATTTGGGTAGGGACACAGAACCAAACCTAGCCTTGGACTGCCATTTAATATGTGTAGTGCTTTTACTTGGTATGTAAATAAAAGAAAAAAATTTAAATGTATCTCTTTGCTCTTCCTCACCCCTCACAGAACCATTTGGGCTTTGAGGAGCACTGTTTAATACCTATATGATTTTCAAACATTATTATTTTATGGATGAATAATCTGAAGAGAGGATGAGTGACTCAAATTCATTTCATAAAGTAATACTAGCCAATTTTCCTGCAAGCTTTTCATTATAAAGTACACATAGATATGGTATTCTAAAACTACATAGCCATAGATAGATTCCTTCCTTTGCTATGCAGTTGTGATCCAGAAGCATTTCAGGAACCAACACACATTTAGTAGACCACATATATCGAGTGCCTACCATGTTCCAGGCATTATGCAGAGTGCTGGGGTTGCTATGGTAAAGAGTCAAAGCTTCTGCCTGCCTGAAGCTGAGACCAATGTGGGAGCCAAACTTTGTTTTAAAATCTCACTTTAATAACTATATGCTATGAAGAAATAATACAAGACCTATGTGAGTACAGTGCATCCTCACTTAATGTCCTGGTTAGGTTCTTGGAAACTAAAACTTTAAGAAAATGATGTATAACAAAACCAATTTTACGACAGGATAATGGATATAAACAAGAGTTAAATTCCAATGGCATATTTCTGGTCACAAAAACATCACCAAACTTCTAAATAAAGACCAAAACACTTATACTATCAAACATGAAATAAATGTGAACTATATATACATTTAAGAAAGACAAATAAAAGCAAGATAATTATTTACTCAATTTTCAGTGAATCAGAGAGTGAGGGCAATCCTAGGGGTGGTAGATTCAATCAAAGAATAAATGTTTGCAAAATGAACATTGTCAGAAGCACCTCCTACCACCACGCAGTTCAGAAACAAACCACAAATACAGTGAGCTCACTAAGCACTTTCATACTGCATTGTTTATTGTATGATTATCACGTACTGAAAAAGTTTTTATTTTACAATAACTTGTATTTATTCATTCATTCATTTTCCAACCTGCTTAATTCCAGCTCAGGGTCACTGGTGGCCAGAGCCCGTCCTGGCAACTTGGAGCAAAGTAGGAACCAGCCTTTGACATCATTCTATTACAGGACACACTCGCAGATATACCCCTGCACTCATCAGATTGAGACCATTTAGACACGCCAACGAATCTAGCATGCCCATCTTTGGGATGTGGATGGAAACCGTATTAACAGTAAGAGAAGAAAGCCCATTTAGATATAGGAAGAATGTGTGAACTTCCCATGGACAGTGATCCCGGCCAGGAATCAATGTTTCTTTTTTCATCAACATTATAACAAAATGACCTTATTGGAAGATCTGCTGTATATGAGAAGTCCCCTTGAAAAAACTGAATTCAGCTGAGACCTGAAGGCTTCTGTTTATGACAGAGTCTAAAGGATATTACAACTTCAGTGAAAGAAGTAGGGTGATGAGTTGAAAGTCAGGGCTTTCTTAACCTCAACTGAAAAAGGGATAATAATATCCATCCTCCTCATTTATTGTTATGAAGAGAGAGCAAGGTAGATATAAAAGCGAACTATCTATTGCAAAGTCCTGAGTGAATGTCAGGAATTATAATATATGGGGTCTTAGCTACAATGTTGTCCATAAACATAGCAGGCATTCAGTTAATACTTCTACATAAAAGCCAATGAACAGGCCAGGCGCGGTGGCTCACACCTGTAATCCTAGCTCTTTGGGAGGCTGAGGCGGGCGGATCATGAGGTCAGGAGATCAAGCCCATCCTGGCTAACATGGTGAAACTTCATCTCTACTAAAAATACAAAAAATTAGCCTGGCACCTGTAGTCCCAGCTACTTGGGAGGCTGAGGCAGGAGAATGGCACGAACTCGGGAGGCGGAGGTTGCAGTGAGCCGAGATGGCACCACTGCACTCCGGCCTGGGCGACAGAGCGAGACTCTGTCTCAAAAAAAAAAAAAAAAAAGGCCAAAGAACAAACACATGTCATCTGTCCAGTGTTCTGGAAAGCAGCTGTCCTTACAATTGGCAATGTGGGCTTTGGCACAGGGTAACTTTTTTTCTTGGTTCTCACATGCCTTTTGGCAGTTCATAAATTCACCATCTATCATTAAAATTTCATAGTGTTGTCAGTGAATTTTATTCAAGGAGAAAAGACCTAATTGTCTTAAGGCATTTTCAACCCAGTCAGAACAATGGGCTAGACATTCAAAAATAGTATGTATGTATTTATCACCTATATATTCTACTCAGACACATGGAATACCATAGTCAAACATTTTGGGGGAGGGATGTGTGTGTGTGTGTGTGTGTGTGTGTGTGTGTGTGTGTGTGTGTCTGTATTTGCGCCAGTTGTTTGTGCTGTTGTTTAGGAGGAAAAAAATAATTTTGTTTGAAAAATGGCCAAAGAGTGAGTTCTTCCCATTCTTAATTTGCATTTCAGGTGTCAACACTCTTGCATTAATTTTCCTTTCAGTATGTGTTTCAATTATTATACATTGATTTAAAACCACATATTTTCTACCCACCATGCCTGTTTCTTTCCTTCATTTATGTAGATCCAAATTTCTATTTTCTTTTTGTCTTGAAGAACTTCCTTTAATGTGTTTTGTTTTTAGTACAGGTCTGGTGGAAATGACTTTGCTCTACGTTTGCTTATCTGAGAAAGTATTTTTACTTTTAATATGGGAAGATACTTTTACTGGATATACCATTCTATGTAGGCAGGTTTTTTCCAATACTTTAATGATGTTATTCTGTTGTATTCCAGCCTGTGAAGTTTCTGACAATAAGCCTGTTCCCCTTTTAACCTTCATTCCTTTGTAGGTAATGTGTATGTTTTTAATCTGGCTACTTTTAAGATACTCTCTTTATCACTCATTTTCAGCAATTTGATTATGATATGTCCTGGTATCATTTTCTTTATATTTATTCTTCCTGAGATTCATAGAGAGGTTCTTGGATTTATGGGGTTAGAGTTTTTATCAAATTTGGAAAATATAAGATTATTGTTGCATTAAAATTTTTCTTTATTTTTTTTTCTCTCTCATTTCCTTCTGGAACTCCAATTATGTATAAGATAGATCACAAGATAGATCACTTTGATATTGTCATGTGGATCATTGATGCACTCAATTTTTTCTGTTTTTTTTATTTTTATTTTTTTTCCTCTCTGGGCTTAATTTGGATAGTTTCTATTGCTAAGTCTTTAAGTTCTAATTTTTTCCTCTTCTGTAGTATTCAATGACATTAATCTCATCCAGTTTATTTTTCATTTTCTATATTTTTAATTTTAGAAGTTCCTTTTAGATCTTCTTTATGTCTTCCATTTTTCTCATTATGATTATGCATTCTTTTATTTTTTTGAGGTTGTTTAGAAGACTTATAATAGATGTTTTAATGTCATTTCTTGTTAATTACATCATCTTTGTCATTCTGGGTCTGCTGCTACTAACTCATTTTTCTCTTTGTTCTGGATCATGTTCCCTGACTATGGAAGTAAAAACATGGTCACAAATTTCCCTCTTTGGGAATCTGGGCTGACTTTGATTATCTGCTTGATTATAGAATGTGGTAGAAGTGTGTTCTGAAATTTTGAGGTTACATTAGAGGAAGCCTTGCAGCTTTCATCTGAGTCTCTTGGAATACTCTCTATACTTTTATATTTCACAGTAAATATGTAGCTATAGGTAACCAAAATACCCAGTATATGTCTGATATTATTTAGGTAGGAATTTTGTATTTTTGTAATTACCCTGTGGGTTTCTAGCTTCCATAATTATTCAGTAAATGTGAAATTGGTTTGAATTTATGTTTTCATTGAAACAGCAGTGATGATGAAAAAAAACCAAGTGGGAGGTGAATGATGAGAACACATGGACACGTGAGGGGGAATGACGTACACTGGGGCCTGTTGCGGGCCATGGAAGGGAGAGCATCAGGAAGAATAGCTAATGGATGCTGGACTTAATACCCAGCTGCTGACAGGTTGATAGGTTCAGCAAACCACCATGGCACCCATTTACCTATGTAACAAACCTGAACATTCTACACCTGTATCCCAAAACTTAAAATAAATAAAAATTCTTTCATTGAAGAAAAGCCCAGGATCAGATGGGTCTTTTCTTGTTAATTTTTTTCCTCTCTGGGCTTAATTTTGGATAGTTTATATTGCTAAGTGTTTAAGTTCTAATTTAATTCCCGTTCATCTTTTAACCTTCATTCCTTTGTAGGTCATGTGTATTTTTTTAATCTGGCTACTTTTTTTTTTTGAGACAGAGTCTCGCTCTGTAGCCCAGGCTGGAGTGCAGTGGCGCGATCTCCACCTTGGCTCACTGCAAGCTCCGCCTCCCGGGTTCACGCCATTCTCCTGCCTCAGCCTCCTGAGTAGCTGAGACTACAGGCGCCTGCCACCGCGCCTGGCCAATTTTTTTTTTTTTTTGTATTTTTAGTAGAGACGGGATTTCACCGTGGTCTCGATCTCCTGACCTTGTGATCCGCCCGCCTCGGCCTCCCAAAGTGATTTTAAGATATTCTCTTTATCACTCATTTTCAGCAATTTGATTATGATATATCCTGGTATCATTTTCTTTATATTTATTCTTTTTGAAATTCATCCAGAGGTTCTTGGATTTATGGGGTTAGAGTTTTTATCAAATTTGGAAAATACATGATTATTGTTGCATTAGAAATTTGTTTTAATTCTACCAAATGTATAACAAACTAATACCGATCTTCCCGAAGTATTTTTAAAAATTGAAGAGGTGGCAATTATCCCTAATGCATTGTACAAGGCCAACATTACTCTGTTACCAAAATCAGACATGGACACAACAAGCCCAGTTCTTTTTTCATCTTTTAGCTCCCACTTGTAAGTGTGAACGTGTGGTATTTGGTTTTCTGTTCCTGCATCAATTTGATGAGGATAATACCTTCCGACTGCATCCATGTCCCTGCAAATGACATGATCTCGTTTCTTTTTATGGCTGCATGGTATTCCATTGTGTATATGTACCACATTTTCTTTATTCAGTCTGTCATTGATGGGCATTTAGATTGATTCCATGTCTTTGCTATTGTGGATAGTGCTGTAGTGAACATAACGTGTGCATATCTTTATAATAGAATGATTTATACTATTTTGGGTATATGCTAAGTAATGGGATTGCTGGGTCAAATAGTGTTTCTGCCTCAACATCTTTGAGGAATCACCACACTATCTTCCACAATAGTTGAACTAACTTACACTCCCACCAACAGTGTATAGCATTCTTTTTTTTTTCTCTGCAATCTCGCCAGCATCTGTTGCTTTTTGACTTTTTAGTAATAGCCATTCTGAACTGGTGTAAGATAGTATCTCATTGTGGGGTTTTTTTTTTGAGACAGAGTCTCACTCTGTCGCCCAGGCTGGGGTGCAGTGGCGCGATCTCGGCTCACTGCAACCTCCTTCTCCTGGGTTCAAGCAATTCTCCTGCCTCAGCCTCCTGAGTAGCTGGGATTACAGGCATGTGCCACCACGCCCGGCTAATTTTTTGTATATTTAGTAGAGAAGGGGTTTCACCGTGTCAGCCAGGATGGTCTTGATCTCCTGTCCTCATGATGCGCCCACCTCGGCCTCCCAAAGTGTTGGGATTACAGGCTGAGCCACTGTGCCCAGCCTCATTGTGTTTTTGATTTGGATTTTTCTAATGATCATTGATGTTGAGCCTTTTTTCATATGATTGTTAGCCCCATGTATGTCTTCTTTTGTGAAGTGTCCATTCCTGTCCTTTGCCCACTTTTTAATGGGGTTGTTTGTTTTTTGTAAATTTAAGTTCCTTGTAGATTCTGGATATTAGACCTTTGTCAGATGAATAGATTCCAAAATTTTTCTCCCATTCTGTTGGTAGTCTGTTCACTCTGATGATAGTTTCTTTTGCTGTGCAGAAGCTCTTTACTTTAATTAGATCCCATTTGTCAATTTTTGCTTTTGTTGTAATTGCTTTCGGTGTTTTTGTCATGAAATCTTTGCCTATGTGTATGTTCTAAATGGTATTGCCTAGATTTTCTTCTAGGATTTTTAGCTTGGCATTTTTCATTTAAGTCTTTAGCATATCAATCACCTTATACATTTATCATTTCTTTGTTGTGAGAACATTGAAAACACCCTATGCTAGCTATTTTGAAATATACAATGCAATATCGTCAACTATAGTCACCTGACTGTACAACAGAACACAGAACTTATTTCTCCTATCTAACTGTAACTGTACCCATTGACTAATATCTCCCCATCCTCCTCTTACCCCTACACTCTTCTGCCTCTGGTCACCACTTCCCTACACTCTACTTCTATGAGATCAACTTTTTTAGATTTCACATATGAGTAAGATCATACAGTATTTGTTTTCCTGTTCCTGTCTTACTTCACTTAACGTAACGTCCTCTAGATTAATCCATATGACCCTAAATGACAAGATTTCCTTCTTTTTTTATGGCCAAATAGCATTCCATTGTGTATATTTGTGACATTTTCTTTATTTGTCTCTTGATGAACACTTAGACTGATTCCATATCTTGGCTATTATGAATAGTGCTGCAATAAACACGAGAGTGCAGATATCTTTTTGACATACTGATTTCATTTCCTTTGAATATATACACAACAGTGAGCTTGCTGGATCACATGATAGTTCTAGTTTTAATTTTTTGAGGAAACTTCATACTGTTCTCTATAATGGCTGTCCTAATTTACCACCAAAAGTGTATGAGAGTTCTCTTTTCTCCACATCTATACTACCATTTGTCATTTTTTGGTCTTTTGAGAAAACCCATTCTAATTGGGGCAAGGTGCTATCTCATTGTGACTTTTATTTCTTTTTCTCTGATGATTAGTGATGTTAAGCATATTTTCATATACCTGTTGGCCATTTCAGAAATGTTTATTTAGGTCTTTTGCTCATTTTTAAATCAGGTTACAGTCATGCATCACTCAAGGGTTGGAATACATTCTGAAAAATGCATTGTAACGCAATATTGTTGTTGTGTGAACATCACAGAATGTACTTACACAGACCTAGACTGTAGAGCTTATTGCTCCTAGGCTAGAAATCTGTATAGTATATTACTGTACTGAATACTGTAGACAATTGTAACATGATGGTAAATATCTGTGTATGTAAGCATATCTAACCATAGAAAAGGCACAAAAAATACAATATGGTGATCTTATTGAATCACTTTTATCTACGCTATCATTGACCAAAATTTTTCTTTAACTTTTATTTTAAGTTCAGGGGTTCAAGTGCAGGTTTGTCCCATACGTAAACTTGGGTCTTGGGGGTTTGTTGTACAGATTATTTCTTCACCCAGTTATTAGGCCTAATATCCATTAGTTGTTTTTTCTGATCCTCTCCCTCCTCCCACCTTGCACCCTTCAATAGGCCCCAGTGTGTTTTGTTCCCCTTGGTGTGTCCATGTGTTCTCATCCTTTAGTTCCCACTTATAACTGAGGACACGCTGTCTTTGGTTTTCTGTTCCTGCATTAGTTTGCTAAGGATAATGGTCCCTAGCTCCATCCATGTCCCTGCAAAGGACATGATCTTGTTGTTTTTTATGGCTGTATAGTATTCCATGGTGTATATTTACCACATTTTCTTTATCCATTCTATCATTGATGAACATTTAGGTCGATTCCATATCTTTGCTATTGTGAATAGTGCTGCGATGAACATATGTGTGCCATGTCTTTATAAGAGAATAATTTATATTACTTTGGGTATATACCCAGTAATGGGATTGCTGGGTTGAATAGTATTTCTGTCTTTAGGTCTTTGAGGAATCGCCACATCTTCTTCCACAATGGCTGAACTTATTTACACTCCCACCAACATTATGAAAGCTTTCCTTTTTCTCTACAACCTCACCACCATCTCTTATTTTTTTTTTACTTTTTAATAATAGCTATTCTGACTGGTCTGAGATGGTATCTCATTGTGATTTTAATTTCCATTTCTTTAATGCTCAGTGATGTTGAGCCTTTTTTCATATGATCATTGATTGGCTGGATGTATCTTATTTTGAGAAGTTTCCATCCATGTCCTTTGCCCACTTTTTAATGAGGTTGTTTATTTTATTGTAAATTTGTTTAAGTTCCTTATAGATGCTGGATATTGGACCTTTGTCAGATACATAATTTGCAAAAATTTTCTCCCATTCTGTAGGTTGTCTATTTACTCTGTTGATAGTTACTTTTGC
Source organism: Mandrillus leucophaeus (assembly GCF_000951045.1). NCBI lineage: Eukaryota > Metazoa > Chordata > Mammalia > Primates > Cercopithecidae > Mandrillus > Mandrillus leucophaeus. The sequence goes on along the minus strand of NW_012109808.1, from coordinate 1,926,001 downwards.
TGTGCTGAAGGTCTTTAGTTTACTTAGATCCCATTTATCATTGACCAAAATGTTATGTGGAACATGACTGTATGTGTTTTTTTGCTATTGAGTTGTTTGGGTTTCTTTTGTATTCTGTATATTAACCCTTTATCAGATATATACTTTGCAAATATTTTCTCCCATTCTCTATGTCATCTTTTCACTTTGTTAACTGTTGACTTTGCTGTGCAGAAGTTGTTAGTTTGATGTAATCCCATTTATCAATTTTTGCCTTTGTTGCTTATGCTTTTCAGATGTTATAAAAAAAATCTTTGCCTAGGTCAACGTCATGAAGGGATTTCCCTATGTTTTATTCTAGTAATTTTATTGTTTGGGTTGATTTAAGCTTCTAGTCAATATTGATTTGATTTTTGTATATGATGAGAGATGGGGTCTAGTTTCATTCTTCTACATGTGGATATCCAGTTTTCCCAGAACCATTTTTTGAAGAGACTATTCTTTCCCCAATATGTATTCATGGCATGTTTTTTGAAAGTCAATTGGCTTTAAGTGCCTGAACTTATTTCTGTGTTCTCTCTTCTGTTGCATTGGTCTATGTGTCTATTTTAATGCCAGTACCATGCTGTTCTGGTTATCATAGCTTGGTAGTTTATCTTGAAGTCAGCTAGTATGATGCCTTCAGCTTTGTTCTTTTTACTCAAAATTGCTTTGGCTATTCAAGATGTTTTGTGGTTTCATATGAATTTAGGATTTTTTTCTATTTCTTTGAAAAAATGTCATTGGAATTTTGATAAGGATTTCATTGAATCTGTAGATCCTTTGGGAGTAGTGCAGACATTTTAATATTAATTCTTCTAATCAATGAACTCAAGATATCTTTATCAATTTACTTGTGTCCTCTTCAATTTCATCATCAACGTTTTATAATTTCCATTGTAGAAATTTTTCACCTTCTTGGTTAAATTTGTTCCTAAGTATCTTTTTTCTTGTAACTGTTGTAAATGGGATTGCTTTTTTGGTTTATTTTTCAGATAGTTTGTTATTGGCACATAAAAGTGCTACTGATTTTTGTATGTTGATTTTGTATCCTACCACTTTACTAATTTTGTTTATTAGTTCTAATAGTTTTATGGTGGAGTCTTTAGGGTTTTTTATATATAAAAATATGTTATATGAAAACAGGGACAGTTTGAGTTCCTGCTTTTCCATTTGGATAGCCTTTATTTCTTTCTCTTGCCTAATTGCTCTGGGTAGGACTTTAAGTATTATGTTGAATGAAAGTGTTGAAAGTGGGCATGCTTGTCTTGTTCCAGATCTTAGAGGAGAAGCTTTCAACTTCTTCTTGTTCAGTATGATGTTAGCTGTGGAATTATCATATTTGGCCTTTATCGTGTTAAGGTATGTTCCTTCTATACCTAATTTGTTGAGAGATTTTATCCTGAAGGAATTTTAAATTTTATCAAATGCTTTTTTTTTGCATCCGTTTTGTCGTTGATTCTATTAATGTGATGTATTATGCTTATTGATTTGCATATGATGAATCATCCTTCCATCTCCCAGTTGATCATGGTGAACTTTCTTTTTAATTTGCTGTTGAATTTGGTTTGCTTATATTTTGTTGAGGATTTTTGCACCTATATTCATCAGGGAGATGGCCTGTAGTTTTCTTTCTTTATTGTGTCCTTGACTTGTTTTTGTATCAAGGTAATGCTGGCCTCATAGAATGAATTTAGATGAATTATCTCCTCTTCAGCTTTTTGGAATACTTTCAAAATAATTGGTATTAATTATTCTTTAAATATTCAGTAGAATTCAGCAGTGAAGCCATCAGGTCCCATGCGTTTCCGTGATCGGAAATTTTTATAACTGATTGAATCTTGTTATTCATTATTGGTCTGTTCACATTTTCTATTATCAGTTTTGGTAGGCTATATGTGTCCAGGTTATATGTTATCCATTTCTTCTAGATTTTCTAATTTGTTGTTCATAATTGTCTCTTATGATTCTCTGTATTTCTGTGGTATCAGATGTAATGTCTTCTTTTTAATCTCTGATTTTATTTATTTGTGTCTTATCTCTTTTTTCTTTGTCTAGGTAAAGGTTTGTCAATTTACTTTATCTTTTTAAAAATAATTCTTTGTTTCATTGATGTTTTGTATTTTTTAATCTCTATTTCACTTATTTTTGCTCTGATCTTTATTATTCCCTTCATTCTTAATTTTAAATTTAGCTTGTTCTTATTTTTTCTTTCTTTAGTTTCTTGAGTTACAATGTCAGGTTGTTTATTTGATATCATTCTATTTTTTTGATGTAGGCATTTATTGCTATAAACTTCCCTCTTAGAACTGCTGTTGCTATATCCCATAGATTGAGGTGTGTTGTGTTTCCATTTTCATTTGTTTCAAGACATTTTAAATTTTCATTTTAAATGTTTTGATTGGTCCATTGGTTGTTCCAGGAGCATGTTGTTTAATTTCCATGTATTTGTACGATTTCCAAAATTCTTCCTGTTATCAATTTCTTTTTTGTTTTTTATTGTACTTTAAGTTCTAGGGTACATATGCACAACGTGCAGGTTTGTTACATATGTATACTTGTGCCATGTTGGTGTGCTGCACCCATCATCTCGTCAGCACCCGTCAACTCGTCATTTACATCAGGTATAACTCCCAATGCCATCCCTCCCCCCTCCCCACTCCTCATAATAGGCCCCGGTGTGTGATGTTCCCCTACCAGAGTCCAAGTCCTATTATCAATTTCTAATTATATTCCATTGTGATCAGAAAAATAATATGTTTTTGATTTTTAAAAATTTGTTGAGACTTGTTTTGTGGCCTAACATATAATCTATCCTGGAGAAAATTCAATGTACTTTTGAGAAAAATGTGTATTCTGTAGGTTGCTGGTGGGTGAAATGTTCTGCAAATGTCGTTAGGTCCGTTTGGTCTAGAGTGCAGTATAAATCCAGTGGTTTTCTTTGCTGATTTTCCGTTTGGATGATCTAGCTATTGCTGAAAGTAGGGCGTTGAAGTTTCCTACTGTTATTGTATTGCAGTCTGTATCACTCTTTAGATGTTATAATATTTTGTTTTATATATGCTCCAGTGTTGGGTGCATATCTATTTAGAATTGTTATAATTGGTTGCTAATTGACCCCTTTATTATAGATTTACCTTTTTTGTCTCCCCTTTCAATTTTCAACTTATCTGTTATCTAAGTATAACTACTCTTGTAGTCTTTTGGTTTCCATTTGCATTGAATATCATTTTTCATCCCTTTGCTTTCAGTCCATGTGTGTCCTTATAGGTAAAGTAAATCTCTTGTAGGTAACATATAGTTGGGTTTTGTTTTCTACCCATTCGGCCACTCTATATCTTTTAATTGGAAAATTTAATTCATTTACATTCAAGGTTATTATTGATAGGTAAGAACTTACTCTTGACATTTTGTTAAATTATTTTCTGGTTGTTTTGTATTTCCTTTGTTCCTTTTTCCCTCTCTTATAGTTTACCTGTGTGGTTTGGTGATTTTTTTTGTAGTGATAATCTTTGATTTTTTTGGTCCTTTTCATTGTGTATCTGCTGTAATTTTTTTTTGTGTGTGTGGTTACCATGGGGCTTACATTTTAAAAACTGTGTAGTTATAATAGACAATTTAAGTGATAATAACTTAACTTTGGCTACATACAAATATTCTAGACTTACCTTCTACCCCCCAAATTTGTTTATTTTTTATTTTTAATTTTTTTTTTGAGACAGAGTCTTGCTTTTTTGCCCAGGCTAGAGTGCAATGGTGCAATCTTGGCTCATTGCAACCTCCAGCTCCCAGGTTCAAGCAATTCTCCTGCCTCAGCCTCCTGAATACGTGGGACTGCAGGCACACACCACCACACCCAGCTAATTTTTGTATTTTTAGTAGAGATGGGGTTTCACCATTTTGGCCAGGCTGGTCTCAAACTCCTGATCTCAGGTGATCCCCCAGCCTCAGCCTCCCAAAGTTTTGGGATTATAGGCATGAGCCACTACACCTGGCCTCCTCCACCAAATTTATAACTTTGTTGCTTTTGTATCTTTTCATATTGTGTATGTATTTTAACAACTTGTTGTAGCTGTAGTAATCATTGACCATTTTAGCTTTTAATCTTCAAACTAGACAACTGAAAGTTTATATACCACCATTACAGTAATGGAGTATTCTAAATTTGATAATAAATTTACTTCTACCAATGAGATTATAGTTTCATTTTTTTTCATGCTGGTAATTATTTTCCTAATACATCCAGTTGAAGCACTCTCTCTAGCATTTCTTATATGGTTGGTCTAGCAGTGATGGATTCCCTCAGCTCTCTCTTGCCTAGAAACACTATTTCTTCTTCATTTCTGAAGTATAAATTTGCTGAGTATAGTATTCTAGGTAGACAGTCCCCCCCCACCCCCCCAACCTCACCTCTTTAAGCACTTTGAATTTATTATTTGGTTCTCTCTTGGCCTGCATGGTTTTTGCTGAGAAATCCGCTGATAGTCTAGTGGGGATTTCCTTATATGTAACTTGATTCTCTTCTCTCACTGCTTTTGGATTTCTGTCTTAAACGTTTGAGGATTTGATTATAATATGCTTTGGAGAGAACCTCTTTGGGTTGAATCTGTTTGGGATCCTTTGTGCTTCATGGAGCTGGATGTACATATCTTTCCAAAGACTTAGGAAGTTCTTAACTATTTTTTTCAAGTAACCTTTCTGTGTCTCTCTTCATCTTTTGTCCTATGGAAATCCCATAATGCAAATATTTGTTTGCTTAGTTGGTGTCCCAGAAGTCCAACTGCTTTTGGTTGTTCTTTTCATTGTTTTTTCTTTTTGATCTCTGACTAGGTTATAGGAAAAGACCTGCCTTTAAGTTCACAAATTTTTGTCTTCTGCTTAATTTAGTCTGCTGTTGAAGCTCTGAATTGTATTTCTTCATTTTGTTAAATTTTTCAGTTTCAGAATTTCTGTTTGGTTGTTTTTATTTTTATTATTTTTGGTTTTTTTGACAGTACCACAAAGACTCTCCATTCATCTGAATGAAGATACCAATAAACGACTTTTACTGTGGGTTTGTTTGCTGCATTCAAATTACACAATGTAAGGGGTAAAGTGTACAGCACATAAAACCCCCAGCATCAAACAAACAAGCAAAACAAAACACCGGCACAACACATTTCCTCTAAATTCACAGTACAACAGCCAGTTATGGAAATGATGTGGTAGGGAATAAACAATGGCATATTTTCTTCACATCAGTCATTAATATTTATTCCCCTGTGAAGTTCATTGTTCTAATTTTCATTATTCAAAGGGGAAGTTCTATCCTTGAGGACACCCAAAAGTATGCTATTACATGGCAGCATCAGCAGCATCCTCAGCATTGGAAGAAAAAGCCACACAGCTCGTTCTCTGCACAAAGTTGTTGCTCCATAAATAACATAACAATAGAATCATTTCACCATTATCACGTCTCCTGCAAGGGTCACCACGTGCCTTGTCCAATGAGGTCCTGAGGTCCTGAGGTCAGTAGAGTCATAGCTGAGCAGAGCATGGGCATTTCTAAGTAGGAAGGCATGACAGTATGAGAGAAGTTTCCAGCATTGCAACCTTTTGCAGTTCACACAACACTTCAGATAAACTAGGTATAGTTACCCAGAAGAAATAGAGTTCAATTCTTATAGCTTCTTCTTGCTCAATCATTACTTTTCAGGGCTGCTTCAATTCTTAAACTCCAAGAAGCTACGGAGGAGAAAAATGACTCTCATCTGTAGGATTTGAGATTCCAACCTTTCATTCACTTGGCAGATGGATCCTGAAAGCTGCTAGCTGTCAGGCTTTGCACCCTCCCTGTTTTTGAGAATTGGTCCGTAGGCTTTAGTAAGAGTAAGGTGGGAGCTGAAGCACATATATTTGCTTAACTGTATTTAACATTTTTCTTTTTTAAACTGTAGATTCAGATCTGGCTATACAATTGCACATATCTGAGTATTTCTTTTTTCTTCTGGAGTTACAAAGCCTTCATCTGGGGTGGTGTAGGAATGAAAGAAATTGCAAAAAGGCAAATTATTATATTTTCATTAGAAATTTAACTTTAGTCCTGTTTCTATCATAGGACAATTTTCACAAACACCAAAACGATTCTACAAAAAGCTATTTCTGGTCTTTCTGCTTTAGCAATTGGTAAAACTTTCACAAAATTTTAATCAGTAGAAAACTATGTAACAAGCATGTGTTTTTAACATGAAGCTATGACTAATTATTCGAGAATACTGCTTTCGGTTAAACTTCATACAAAAGGACAAGAAGAAAAAAATATGAGAAAACAGACCCTTTTTCTGCTTAAATTCACAAATGGCAGAATCATAGCTGGCTGGATCAGAAACAGCAGGGCCCTTCAGAAACTTCAGAGTTTTTAAAAATGAGTTCTCACTATTTTGCCCAGGCTGGTGTCAAACTCCTGGGCTCAAGCGATCCTTCTGCTCCAGCCTCTCAAGTAGATGGGACTACACAGCATGTGCTGCTGTAACCCACTTAGATCTTCTGATTAAGCTATCAATAAAGGGTAAGAGCACTCAGTCATAAAATCCTTGAATAGACTTCTCATTCTCTGTGTTTCTCTCAATTCAAGGTAGCATGATGTCAACTCTGAAGTTGTTCCTGAAGATAAAGAGAGGGTGGATGACCAAGGCTAGAGCATGACCCATAACACGGAAAAGTGAATGTGTATAAAGTATAAGGCAACAGCTCTCTACCTCTGGCGGGCATCAGAAATACTTGCATACCTTTCTAAACATATGAGGGCTTGGACTTCACTCCCTACTTCCAAAGATGAAGCTCCAGGCAGATAGGTCTTGCCAAACTTTAGTCAACAATTGTGATGTGTGTCACAGAGAACTAACTATTGGTACAATGTTTCTGCCAGGCATATGCACAACCTTTATTTGCAAAACTGGAGATGATGTATCAATGGTGCATTTTACACGATCACCACTGTAAGAATTCCTTTCTTTGTCTACCTTAGCTGCAGATTACTCACAACAGGCATGCATAAATGTCAATTCTCATTATAACCTAAGTTAGAATTTTAAATGAGCTTTTACTTTTCACACTTTGCTCCTTTTATGTGGTAGAGCTAGACTGTACTTTTTGACTTCTTGATTGTAGCTAGTTTCACTGAAAATTCTTCTGGTTTTCGTGTGCTGCTAATCTCTTGTTTTAAAGATAAAGAGAATTGTACACTTTTTTTTTTTTTTTTTAAGAAAAAGACCATATGGAAAACATTCATCTTAGCAACTTCTGATAAAAAGAAACAAGAAAAAACCCTGATTTTAACTTACCACTGATTTTTACTAAACTTTTAATCTTTAGTTTATGCAACAGAACCACAATTTCTTTTCCCAGTTATTAACACCCAGATTGTTTCGAACCCTAAAAGGAAAGTGCAAAACATCATGCGGTAGAATTTCTATGCCTTAGCTTCTGCAGTGTTTCTCTGTAAAGGGGCCAGGATGACCCCAACATTCCTGTCTTCACTCTCAGAGCTGTACAAATTATGCTTTTTGATGTATTCTTGGACAAGATCTAGTACAGTAATGGAGGCTCTGGCCCTTTCTAAGGGCTCTCTGGATTTTTGTGGATGAGGTGTCATTAGCGATCCATTCATTCACCACATGAATGTTGCTCCAGTGTTTCTGTAGCACATCAGCTTCATAGATTAATTTCTGAGCAGCATTTCCAGCTTGAGTAATGCATGAGCCCATAGTCTGCCATGATTTGGGTGATGTCTTCACTCTTCCAGAAATTGGGAACACCAAAGGACTCCAGTAAATCTGCCCCACACAGCAGCTTAACCTTTGGCGTACCTTTTGTTTTTGGCTCTAGGGATTTCTTTTGACTAGAATTTTGTCTTTGTTCAGCTCATGAAATTCCTCTTCCGTCCAGGCCTTTCTAGTGTAGGTGAGTCGTGCAGGTGATCAAAGTTACTAGCCTTCAGTTTATCTTGATAGTGTCTTAGCATCTTGACAGTCTCTGTCCACTCCTTCTGAAGACTTTTCCATGTATCAACTTCCAATGATTTGGAATTCTTGGTGGCAAGTTCTGCCATGATGACCTGCTGATGGGCAGGAATGAGTCCCTTCTTCTTGTATGCATCATCAACGGGACAGATTATGCCTTTGACAACTCTATATCTTCCTGTTCAATTCATGCAGTCCTTGGCTAGTTAAAACAACCTGAGGTGCATCTTGGTGACAGGACTGAAGGAGCCACAAGCAAGAAGAACCACTTCAGTCTTCTCTGAATTTTCCATGGTAAGAACATGAATTTGTTGATCTAAATGGAAAACTGTGACACCTCCCTTGTTGTTTTTACAAAGGAAATTCTTTGAACCTGAAGTGCCTTGCAAGGTAGGCGATTGGAACCATTTCGACTAGTGTGTCAACAGTCTTCTCTAAGGTGAGCTAGAAAAATGGTTTCATATTCAAATTGTAACTCTTTTCCATGCTTCTGCATTTGACACCTTCCCTCAAGGCATGTCCGGATGCAGTTTTCCTCAAAGACCCTCTTGGCCTCGCTAGGAAAAGCCTCAGAAAGGCTGTGGTAGGAGCAGTTGAAGGAGAAAATGCCCCCACCCATGGATGTCTCAGGCTGCTCAAGTGGAAGTTTGTTTGGTTCTTTTTAATGACATCTATCTCTTTGTTCAATTTCTTATACAGATCATAAATTATTTTCCCAATGTATTTGAAATGTCTATCTGTGTTCTTTTGTATCTCTCTGAGTTTCCTTAAGATTCACAAATTTCTATTGCTTTGTGTTAAGTAACTGGAGAATCACTGTGCTCATTTGGTAGTATCATGTTTCTTGTGTCCCTCTGTTGATATCTGCACATCTCGTGGAAGAGTTGCCTCTTCCTATTTTATACAGTAGCTTCCAGAGGGAAAGACTTTCACCTGAAGATGTATCCTAGGGAGTCAGCTGGGTAGAGTGCACTGACTTTGGTTCTGGGTGAGGACAGTAGCGTAGTCTGTCTGAAGTTTCTGTAGTCAATGTCAGTGATGCCTACAAGTGCCTCCGTGACCTAGGCTGCTAGAGTTTGTGTGGCTAGTTTGCTGGTTCTGACGCTGCTTCCCTGTGGTCAAAGTGCCAGGCTGGTTCATGCAAGGGAGCATGGGATAGATCCACTGGCTCTGTGGTTACTCTCCTAGGGGCAGGTTGCTAAGCTGGTTTGCACATGAAGGGATCAAAGGGATAATACCTACTTTTAAAATCTGAAACAAGACATCCTAATGGTGTTCTAGAGTACCAAAGTGTAAATAAATAAGAAACAACATAGATTTGCCCTGAAAATATTCTTCAAGTTAAAACCTCATGTTTTTTTCTAAATCTGAAATAATAATTCCTAGACAATACATAATATTTTTTTTTACCATGCCTCAAATTATTGTTCAATTAAAAATAAGTTTTTCCATAAACTTCTTTATCAAAATATAAACAAAGATACCCAGTCAGAGCCTAGGGTCACACTGTCTCCTATGTGTGTAGTTCCTTCAAATGTATGACTGTAGGTTCACAAACTGGATTATGATTTCATGCCAAGAGTAGGATGGTAGCATGGAAGAAACCCATGTTCTTCTAAGCATAATGCTGTGTATGTTACCAACAGGCCAGCTTTCCTTCTCTTCTTCCCCTGATGCAAAAGGATGAACAGATTTATAAGAACTAGGGTTTATGCAGGTCATCAAGGGATACCCAAACCCTAGAGATTTCCTGATTATTTTATTAATTGAGGCAGCCAGTCAGAGCATGCTAGTTCCCATTATACCTCAACTTTTACAGAGAGATCTAAAGTCTTATCATGTTGTGATTTTATATGTAAAAGGCATTAAAACATGGTATATGCCCTGGCAAACCCCCATCATAATGAAAAAATGTCATGACCAAAAAGGAATATTTGCTCCATGTGTGCTATATTCAGAATGAATTTCCTACTGACAATCTTGTTGATTAAAATAAAAATAAAGCCACACACATTTTCTCCTGACAATCCTCTCAATTAAAAAAATAATAAAAATGAAACCACATGATTTTCCAGTTTGAATGAAAAAGACTAAGTGGATGAGAAGTCCAAAATGCATCTATATCTGGGAGATCATACTCAATTCCATTCAGCATTATCAAAAACACTCTTCAGTGAAGTCTATCTGATTTAGAAAAGTTTGTTTCACAAAATGAAATACTATTGGTAAGAGAATTTAATTAGCATTTATTTCCCTGCCTGATTTTTAAAAGGTGCTTGTATTTGTCTTAATCCATTGAAAGAGAGAGAAAAGGGTTAATACTCAAATATTTCATCCCATATAATAATTCAAGTAGAATTTACTTTAAAATTCAAGGCCAAACTTCAGATTTTTAAAGAAAATCTATTTTGATGTGATAACCTGGAGCTCAATCCTTGAGGTAAAAAATGGATTTCACCAAAAGCAATACAATTTTTGCTTGAAATTCAGTGAAGGATCAGTTTCCTGTGGTCTTTTAGCCAAGAGACAAGGGGAAAAAAATGAACTCAGTTCATTTTTTAAATTCTGGTTTAGTGTCAGAGAGCAGGCAATTGAAAGTTCTTGGTGAAAGTGATTTCTTTGTTTTCCCTAAGACCTCTTGAATGTTCATACTGGAACACTGGTGACCTTGTTTATACCAACGTTGTATCAGTCACCATCAACTGCCTTCTGTGCTACAATAAATATGCTCCAGTACTTGTAGGTCCAAAGTTTCTAGGGCCTATCAACACAAATTCTTAAACATCAAGAGCCTGGTAGTTACGGCAAAAGAGGCTTTGTGCAGAACCCTCCTGAACCCAGCACAATTCCTAGCACATCCATCCCATACTGTAGTTCAAAGTGCAGTGTTAAGTAATTACAGAATATAAATTATTTTGAGGCAGTTCTAGCGAATTATTTTTATAGTGCTGAGGTTTAGAAATTCCAGACGTTGTTGTACAGTCTCAACAAACTATGTAATAGACAACTGGCAAGGATGCAGAATCCATGGGTATATTTTTTTTTAAGAAAGGTCAAGTTATTCTTTCATCCTCTTTTCTTTAGAAAAAATGTCAAATGCTTTGATTAACTGATAGGTTACCAGGTAGTCTGAAGAACAGTTTCCAAGAATGGCCCACATTCCTTTCTACCACATAGTACAGAAAATTTTTATTTCTATAAAGTAAGCATAAAGATTTAGGCTGATTTGAGTTTTTTTCTCGCTAACACATTTTAAAACTGAAAATCAAGTCACATATATTTTTACTTATTTTCTCTCCATCGTAAATAAACTGCTCAGGGTGCAGATACAGAACTGTAACAATCCAAATCAGGATAGCTCTCTTTTTGCTCCCCTTCCACATCTCCCTCTTTTCTCCCTCTCTCCCTTTGCTATCATGCTATATGATCTCAACTCCTAGGGTATGAAATATAGATGAGAAACTAATATATACAATCCTCAAAAGTAAATCATAGAACAGTTTTATAACACTGAGTTAAATAAGATGAAGAAGGGAAAATATGTCCTTATAATTAAAAAAAAACCCTGACGATACCTATTGCTGAAATAAGGAGTACCTTCTCAAAGATTTGGAACTAAGATTTACATGGGAAAAGGGAGTGAAATAACTCTGGGGAAATCACGATGGCCTTTATTATGGTTTTTCATTCCTTCAAAGTTTACAAAATGATTCATATTTTCTATTTCTTCATGTGTCAGTTTTGGTAAATTGTTTTTTATAGGGATTTATCCATTTCATTAAAAATTTCAAATTTAGAGACATAAAGTTAATATCTTTAAATAATATAATTTAAAAATATCTATAGACTCTGTGATAATAGACTCCTTTTTAATTTATGATTCTTCATTTCCTTGATCAACCTTACCAATGGTTTATCAATTTTATTAGTCTTTTCAAATAATCCATTTGGCGGTTCCAAGATGGCCAAATAGGAACAGCTCCAGTCTACAGCTCCCAGTGTGAGCGACACAGAAGACGGTGATTTCTGCATTTCCAACTGAGATACTGGGTTCATCTCACTGGGGCTTGTCAGACAGTGGGTGCAGGACGGTGGGTGCAGCCCACCGAGCATGGACCGAAGCAGGGTGAGGCATCAACTCACCCGGGAAGCTCAAGGGGTCAGGGAATTCCCTTTCCTAGCCAAGGGAAGCTGTGACGGACAGCACTTGGAAAACTGGGTCACTCCCACGCTAATACTGTGCTTTTCCAACGGTCTTAGCAAACAGGACACCAGGAGATTATATCCTGCACCTGGCTCGGAGGGTCCTACGCCAATGGACCATTGCTCATTGCTAGCACAGCAGTCTGAGATCGAACTGCAAGGCAGTAGCCAGGCTGGGGGAGGGGCATCTGCCATTGCTGAGGCTTGAGTAGGTAAACAAAGCAGCAGGGAAGCTTGAACTGGGTGGAGCCCACCACAGCTCAAGGAGGCCTACCTGCCTCTGTAGACTCCACCTCTGGGGGCAGGGCATAGCTGAACAAAAGGCAGCAGAAACCTCTGCAGACTTAAATGTCCTTGTCTGACAGCTTTGAAGAGAGTAGTGGTTCTCCCAGCACGTAGTTTGAGATCCGAGAACAGACATACTGCCTCCTTAAGTGGGTCCTTGATCCCCAAGTAGCCTAACTGGAAGGCACCCCCAGTAGGGGCAGACTGACACCTCACATGGCCAGGTAACCCTCTGAGATGAAGCTCCCAGAGGAATGATCAGGCAGCCACATTTGCTGTTCAGCAATATTCGCTCTTCTGCTGCCTCCTCTGCTGATACCCAGGCAAACAGGGTCTGGAGTGGACCTAAAGCAAACTCCAACAGACCTGCAGCTGAGGGTCCTGACTATTAGAAGGAAAACTAACCAACAGAAAGGACATCCACACCAAAACCCCATCTGTACGTTGCCATCATCAAAGACCAAAGGTAGATAAAAGACAAAGATGGGGAAAAAACAGAGCAGAAAAGCTGAAAATTCTAAAAATCAGAGTGCCTCTCCCCCTCCAAAGGTACGCAGCTCCTTGCCAGCAATGGAACAAAGCTGGATGGAGAATGACTTTGATGAGTTGAGAGAAGAAGACTTCAGACGATCAAACTTCTCCAAGCTAAAGGAGGAAGTTTGAACCCATTGCATAAATGACCTGATGGAGCTGAAACCATGGCACGAGAAGTACGTGACGAATGCACAAGCTTCAGTAGCCATTTAGATCAACTGGAAGAAAGGTATCAGTGATTGAAGATCAAATGAATGAAATGAAGCGAGAAGTTTAGAGAAAAAAGAGTAAAAAGAAATGAACAAAGCGTCCAAGAAATATGGGACTATGTGAAAAGACCAAATCTACGTCTGATTGGTGAACCTGAAAGTGACAGGGAGAATGGAACCAAGTTGGAAAACACCCTGCAGGATATTATCCAGGAGAACTTCCCCAACCTAGCAAGGCAGGCCAACAATCAAATTCAGGAAATACAGAGAGCAACACAAAGATACTCCTCAAGAAGAGCAACTCCAAGACACATAATTGTCAGATTCACTAAAGTTGAAATGAAGGAAAAAATGTTTAGGGCAGCCAGAGAGAAAGGTCGGGTTACTCACAAAGGGAAGCCCATTAGACTAACAGTGGATCTCTTGGCAGAAACTCTACAAGCCAGAAAAGAGTGGGGGCCAATATTCAACATTCTTAAAGAAAAGAATTTTCACCCCATCGAAAAGTGGGCAAAGGATATGAACAGACATTTCTCAAAAGAAGAC
>NW_012109808.1:1907640-1908968 GCF_000951045.1 Mandrillus leucophaeus | reverse complement strand
GTAAGATGAATAAAGAAGAAAAGAGAGAAGAATCAAATAGACTCAATAAAAAATGATAAAGGGGATATTACCACCAATCCCACAGAAATACAAACTATCATCAGAGAATACTATAAACACCTCCATGCAAATAAGCTAGAAAATCTAGAGAAATGGATAAATTCCTGGACACATACACCCTCCCAAGACTAAACCAGGAAGAAGTTGAATCCCTGAACAGACCAATAACAGCCTCTGAAATTGAGACAATAATTAATAGTCTACCAACCAAAAAAAGTCTGGGACCAGACGGATTCAGTCAAATTCTACCAGAGGTACAAGGAGGCTCTGGTACCATTCCTTCTGAAACTATTCCAATCAATAGATAAAGAGGGAATCCTCCCTAACTCATTTTATGAGGCCAGCATCATCCTGATACCAAGGCCTGGCAGAGACACAACAAAAAAAGAGAATTTTAGACCAATATCCCTGATGAACATCGATGCAAAAATCCTCAATAAAATACTGGCAAAACGAATCCAGTAGCACATCAAAAAACTTATCCACCATGATCAAGTCGGCTTCATCCCTGGGATGCAAGGCTGGTTCATAATACACAAATCAATCAATGTAATCCATCATATAAACAGAACCAAAGAGAAAACCCACATGATTATCTCAATAGATGCAGAAAAGACCTTTGACAAAATTCAACAGCCCTTTGTGCTAAAAACTCTCAATAAATTTGGTATTGATGGAACGTATCTCAAAATAATAGAGCTATTTATGATAAACCCACAGCCAATATCATACTGAATGGGCAAAAACTGGAAGCATTCCCTTTGAAAACTGGCACAAGACAGGGATGCCCCTGTCTCTTATACACATCTAGATGTGTATAAGAGACAGGTTCTGGCCAGGGCAATCAGGCAGGAGAAAGAAATAAAGGGTATTCAGTTAGGAAAAGAGGAAGTCAAATTGTCCCTGTTTGCAGATGACATGATTGTCTATTTAGAAAACCCCACCGTCTCAGCCCCAAATCTCCTCAAGCTGATAAGCAACTTCAGCAAAGTCTCAGGATACAAAATCAATGTGCAAAAATCACAAGAATTCCTGTACACCAATAACAGACAAACAGAGAGCCAAATCATGAGTGAACTCCCATTCATGATTGCTTCAAAGAGAATAAAATACCTAGGAATCCAACTTACAGGGGATGCAAAGGACCTCTTCAAGGAGAACTACAAACCACGACTCAACGAAATAAAAGAGGACACAAACAAATGGAAGAACATTCTATGCTCATGGATAGGAAGAATCAATATCATGAAAATGGCCATACTGCCCAA
>NW_012109808.1:1907117-1907590 GCF_000951045.1 Mandrillus leucophaeus | reverse complement strand
TGAAAATGGCCATACTGCCCAAGGTAATTTATAGATTCAATGCCCTCTCCATTAAGCTACCAATGACTTTCTTCAAGACTTGGAAGAAACTACTTTAAAGTTCATATGGAACCAGAAAAAAGCCCGCATTGCCAAGACAATCCTAAGCCAAAAGAACAAAGCTGGAGGCATCACACTACCTGACTTCAAACTATACTACAAAGCTACAGTAACCAAAAGAGCATGGTACTGATACCAAAACAGAGATATAGATCAATGGAACTCAACACAGCTCTCAGAAATAATACCACACATCTACAACCATCTGATCTTTGACAAACCTGACAAAAACAAGAAATGGGGAAAGGATTCCATATTTAATAAATGATGCTGGGAAAACTGGCTAGCCATATGTACAAAGCTGAAACTGAACCCCTTCCTTATACCTTATACAAAAATTAATTCAAGATGGATTAGAGACTTAAATGTTAGAC
>NW_012109808.1:1896761-1899652 GCF_000951045.1 Mandrillus leucophaeus | reverse complement strand
TTTTTTGAGATGGAGTTTCACTCTTGTTGCCCAGGCTGGAGTGCAGTGGCACGATCTCAGCTCACTGCAACCTCCGCCTCCTGGGTTCAAGTGATTCTTTTGCCTCAGCCTCCTGAGTAGCTGGGATTACGATAGCTGGGATTATGCCACCACACTTGGCTAATTTTTGTATTTTTTTAGTAGAAACGGGGTTTCACCATGTTGGCCAGGCTGGTCTCGAACTCCTGATTTCAGGTGATCCACCTGCCTCGGCCTCCCAAAATGCTGGGATTACAGGTGTGAGCCACCGTGGCCGACCCAAAGCCTTTATTTCTTTGGTGCTTTTATTTTGCTCTTTTACTTCTATCCCAAGATCTATGAAATAATTTGTTTGAAAAATTTTTATTGCCTTACCTTTTTTTTTTTTTAAACTTGAGACTTTATATATTAGCTTTGGAGTCCTAATTCAGAAAGGTCACCTTATTCATTAAGTTTTATGAACTCACAGATAACTTCAGTCACAAGTTTTATCTGCTCTAGGGCAATAAAAATATTTTTGGTGGTTGTCCTTTTTATGATTTTTATTTATTCTTTTGCTTTTCTTCTTTATGTAAATAGAGTAATTTCTGCATAAATCCTATGCTGATTACTTTTCGATAATGAGGGGATTTTTCTCTGGAGGTGACAGAATAATACATGAAAATATGGAAGGGGCAGAGAGGTGCTGTGTGATAGTAGAAAGACTTTTTTTAGTTCATAGCAAGGTCTCAAATAATATGAGGATGTCTGTGTGTTTGCATGCGTGTGCATGCACACACACAAGTATGTCGATTGTGTGGTTTAGTTGTAATCTTTCTTTACTCATCTATCCATCATACAAATATTTATTGTGCACCTCCTTTGTGCCAGGTACTGCTCTAGGTTTGAAGAATATAGCAATAGATAAATCAGAAAAAAAGTTTCTGCCTCTGTGGAGTATACATTCAATGGGGGCTAAAAATTGACAGCTTCAAGCTGCTTATCATTCATCTGGTCTTCCAAACAGATAGTTTCTTGCAGAGTTAGCTTGTCTGCATGTGTCTTCATTTGTCATCACATTCCCTGCATTGGATGAGTTTCTTGTGGGGTTTCAGGAGCTCCTTGAGGTCATCCATCTCATTCTATCATGTCTTACCCCTTGATGTGTATCGCCTGCTTCAAAGACCTCTCCACTGTCATCCTTTGAGCTCCAGTAACCATCTTCTGTCAGTTTCTTGCCTCTCTCTGGTCCAGATTCACTATACTTGCCAGCCTTTCTTCATATATATTATGGTTGAAGTTAATGAGTTTCTAATCATTACAAATGGGAGTGTGTATTGCTAAATTTTCTTGTTGCTTTTGGCTTTTTTCCAGAAAGCAATTTAGGGATCAAGATGTCTTTAGTATCCTGAAACTAAATATTTCATCTTTTCACTTTCGAAGTGAGGGAACTCAAGCCTAGGGGGTTCAGTGATTTGTTGAACGTCTCACGTATAATTTTTAATAAAAATTTCATCCTAGAACCGAAGTTTCTGGGCTCCCAGTTTAATGTATTGTCTATTATATTTTATTTTTATGTGAAAGATACATCAATATCAAGGAAACAAATCAATATTATAGATTTAGTCATAGAAACAGCTTCAGATTTGTCCAAAGCCAACTTCCCATCTCTTCTCATGTTTTTTTTTTTTTTTAAAAAACATAACTACGTATTTATACTGATTTATCCATTGGAATAATTAGGGTTCAAGTCTACCTTTGAATTGCAAGCTTAGTTATACATAATTTTAAAAAATAAACATATTAAAACCCTTTTTGGAGATTTGCAACAATTTTAAAAAACTTGCAGTTGAGCCATATGGCCTGGAAATGTTTTTAAAAATTAAGAAAAAACTAGGTAGATACTAGTCTATTTTATCCTTTATTATGATGAAATACATACAAATCTATTATAAAAAGTTAAAATTTATCAAAACTTTCAAACGCAAATACAGACTGCACATGTGCCATTCACAGTGAAGAGAAATGTGAGCAAACATAAAGTATTAAATCATTACTGCATACAATTAACTGTAGTACATACTGTACTGCAAAAATTTCATAGCTACCTCCTATTGCTATTGTGCTAAGCTCAGGCGCTGCAAGTATCTGCTTAAAATTTCATGTCACTAATTATCTCTGTATAAGCCGTTTGTGTCTCCAGTAAATTCCATATTACAGTAAAAAGTGACCTGTCACGGTTCTCACGTATTTTTTGTTGTATTTAGTGCAACACTCTAAACCTTGAATAACACCATGGGATCTATACAAAGTGCCATTAGTGTTGCCAAAAGTGCTCCAAGAAGCAGAGAAAAATCATGACAAGAAAAAGTTTAACTGCTTGATATTTACCACAGATTGAGGTCTGCAGCTGGGATTGCCTGCCATTTCAAGATGAATGAATCTAGTGTAAGGTGCATTGTTAAAAAAGAAAGAAAATTCATGAGGCTGTCACTACAGCTACACCAGCAGGCGTAAAAACTTGTACTTTTTGCAAAATACCTTTTCATCTCATATTGAAAATGGAGCTTTTCATCTCATATTGAAAATGGAGCTTTTCATCTCATATTGAAAATGGAGCTTTTATGTAGGTGCAGAATTGCTATAAGAAGGCATACCTGGCTAGGTGCAGTGGCCCAAGCCTGTAATCCCAGCACTTGGGAGGCTGAGGCGGGCGGATCACAAGGTCAGGAGATGGAGACCATCCTGGCCAAAATGGTGAAACCCTGTCTCTACTAAAATACAAAAAATTAGCCAGGCATGATGGCGTGCACCTGTAGTCCCAGCTACTCCGGAGGCTGAGGCAGAAAAATCGCTTGACCTGGAAGGTGGAGGTTGCAGTGAGCCAAGATCGC
>NW_012109808.1:1891864-1896016 GCF_000951045.1 Mandrillus leucophaeus | reverse complement strand
CAAATGCCCATCAATGATAGACTGGATTAAGAAAATGTGGCACATATACACCATGGAATACTATGCAGCCATAAAAAAGGATGAGTTCTTGTCCTTTGTAGGGAGATGGATGAAGCTGGAAACCATCATTCTCAGCAAAGTATTGCAAGGACAAAAAACCAAACACCGCATGTTCTCACTCATAGGTGGGAATTGAACAATGAGAACACTTGGGCACAGGAAGGGGAACATCACACACTGGGGCCTGTCATGGGGTGGGGGGAGCAGGGAGGGATAGCATTAGGTGATATACCTAATGTAGATGATGAGTTAATGGGTGCAGCACACCAATATGGCACATGTATACATATGTAACAAACCTGCACATTGTGCACGTGTATCCTAGAACTTAAAGTATAATAATAATAAACCAAATAATCCATTTTTGGTTTAAAAAATTTTAGTTATCAAAAATTATAAAATGTCTGATAATTAATATTCTGAATCTCCTGTGCATTCATTTCTTTAACTGGTGTTTCTCTCAATTTTTTATTACATCATCTTCTCTTCTCATTTATCTGTTACTTTTTATTGTGTGCAAGATGTTGTATACAAAAAGTGTTGAAATCATTTGAAGCTAAAATTATATTTAAAATTATATTTCCTGGCTGGGAGGATTTCCATTTGCTCATGGCTGTTAGGGGCACTAGCAATCTTATATTACTATAGTCCAATTAGAGGAGCTAAGATGGTTGAATGCTAGACTTCTGTCCCAAGTCTTTTTTCCTACTACCTCTTACTACTAGATGGAGCCCTATGGGATCCCAACTCAATGTAGGGGATTTATCAAAGATCCCTTTTTCATAGACTTTTTTTTCTTACTGCCTAGCCCTATAGCTCTGCCAAACCTCTGCTCAACTATTCCTTTGATTACCTCCTCCAGAATCACATTCCTAGGATTTACCTCTCTGACTTCCCCTTTTCTCCCCTTTATTTCATAATTCTTTACTATTTTGTGATTTAAAAGATTTTTTAATCCTACTTTGTTAATTTTTCTTACCAGGAGTGGTTTATCTGATATAAACCAGCATCCCTGGAAGGATAAGTTCATTATACTTTGTTTTTAATATTTACCATTGGTCTGTGATTTCTAAGGTCAATTTTTCAGAGTATGAAAGGCTTATGATCTACTTGAGTTCCTCTAGTAATTTCTTTGTTACTTTGTAAGACGTAACTTTATGTAATATTGCAAGGTCTCTCTTCCTTTAAACAGTTTAATTTCCCACTCTGAGTGATGTTTTTAGAATATGTCCAGTTACATCTTCTTGCTTTTCTTTTTGGCTACAGCATTTTGGTTAGTTATGTGCTTAATCTTAGATCAGCTTTAGTCTCAGATCAGCCTTAAACAATATATTTTAAAAATGAGAAGATCGGCACTTAAATTTCCTCACATTTTCATTTCCCTCTTGCTCCTGATTTTTGTTAGTTATATTATTTTTTATAAAGGGATAACTTCTATTTCTACTCTGTTCTGTACACCCTACTTTCCTGAAGTCATTTTAACCTTACTTTTAAATGTAAAATGACTTAATGCTCATTGCTCATCATTTATATCTTGGTTGACCTAGTTGGCTAACAGCTTTTTAAAAGCTCATGTAGATTTTTTCTCCTACATTTTGCACATTTGAAAAAGTTATTGCACAGATGGACAGAATAAACAAGACTGGTGTGTCTGGGTATATAATTTGGGGGTCACACTTTATTTCCCTGAGAACTTGATGATTTCATTATTCCTAGCACTGAATGTAGATAAATTTGAAGCTAGCTTAATTCTTTTGCTTTTCAGATAAGATATTTATGCCCTTACCTTTTTAAGGTACTCTTGGGTTCCCTATTTTTCTTTGAAGTTCCTTAACTTTACTAGATTATGCATGGAAATTAATGAATATTTATATCTGCTGGAATATTGTGTGTCCTTTAATTCTATAGATTCAAATCTTTTATTTTAGGAGGCTTTTTGATATAACTTTGGATATTTTTGTTCTCCATTTGTTCTGTTCTTGCCTTTAAAAACAAGAATGTTGAATGTTTTACATATAATTTCTAATAAAAATCCAAAGTGTTGTACCTGTTCAATTTCTTCTGTGCTCTAGATCTACAAGTTTTTCCTACTCTAGTCTTTATTCTTTTCTATTTCATTTTGCTCTGCTTTCTCAAGATGTCATGACTTATAATTTCAACATGGGCAGCATTGCTTTTCCCATCAAAGCCTTTATTTCTTTTTTTTTTTTTTTTCTTTTTTGAGATGGAGTTTCACTCTTGTTGCCCAGGCTGGAGTGCAGTGGCACGATCTCAGCTCACTGCAACCTCCGCCTCCTGGGTTCAAGTGATTCTTTTGCCTCAGCCTCCTGAGTAGCTGGGATTACGATAGCTGGGATTATGCCACCACACTTGGCTAATTTTTGTATTTTTTTAGTAGAAACGGGGTTTCACCATGTTGGCCAGGCTGGTCTCGAACTCCTGATTTCAGGTGATCCACCTGCCTCGGCCTCCCAAAATGCTGGGATTACAGGTGTGAGCCACCGTGGCCGACCCAAAGCCTTTATTTCTTTGGTGCTTTTATTTTGCTCTTTTACTTCTATCCCAAGATCTATGAAATAATTTGTTTGAAAAATTTTTATTGCCTTACCTTTTTTTTTTTTTAAACTTGAGACTTTATATATTAGCTTTGGAGTCCTAATTCAGAAAGGTCACCTTATTCATTAAGTTTTATGAACTCACAGATAACTTCAGTCACAAGTTTTATCTGCTCTAGGGCAATAAAAATATTTTTGGTGGTTGTCCTTTTTATGATTTTTATTTATTCTTTTGCTTTTCTTCTTTATGTAAATAGAGTAATTTCTGCATAAATCCTATGCTGATTACTTTTCGATAATGAGGGGATTTTTCTCTGGAGGTGACAGAATAATACATGAAAATATGGAAGGGGCAGAGAGGTGCTGTGTGATAGTAGAAAGACTTTTTTTAGTTCATAGCAAGGTCTCAAATAATATGAGGATGTCTGTGTGTTTGCATGCGTGTGCATGCACACACACAAGTATGTCGATTGTGTGGTTTAGTTGTAATCTTTCTTTACTCATCTATCCATCATACAAATATTTATTGTGCACCTCCTTTGTGCCAGGTACTGCTCTAGGTTTGAAGAATATAGCAATAGATAAATCAGAAAAAAAGTTTCTGCCTCTGTGGAGTATACATTCAATGGGGGCTAAAAATTGACAGCTTCAAGCTGCTTATCATTCATCTGGTCTTCCAAACAGATAGTTTCTTGCAGAGTTAGCTTGTCTGCATGTGTCTTCATTTGTCATCACATTCCCTGCATTGGATGAGTTTCTTGTGGGGTTTCAGGAGCTCCTTGAGGTCATCCATCTCATTCTATCATGTCTTACCCCTTGATGTGTATCGCCTGCTTCAAAGACCTCTCCACTGTCATCCTTTGAGCTCCAGTAACCATCTTCTGTCAGTTTCTTGCCTCTCTCTGGTCCAGATTCACTATACTTGCCAGCCTTTCTTCATATATATTATGGTTGAAGTTAATGAGTTTCTAATCATTACAAATGGGAGTGTGTATTGCTAAATTTTCTTGTTGCTTTTGGCTTTTTTCCAGAAAGCAATTTAGGGATCAAGATGTCTTTAGTATCCTGAAACTAAATATTTCATCTTTTCACTTTCGAAGTGAGGGAACTCAAGCCTAGGGGGTTCAGTGATTTGTTGAACGTCTCACGTATAATTTTTAATAAAAATTTCATCCTAGAACCGAAGTTTCTGGGCTCCCAGTTTAATGTATTGTCTATTATATTTTATTTTTATGTGAAAGATACATCAATATCAAGGAAACAAATCAATATTATAGATTTAGTCATAGAAACAGCTTCAGATTTGTCCAAAGCCAACTTCCCATCTCTTCTCATGTTTTTTTTTTTTTTTAAAAAACATAACTACGTATTTATACTGATTTATCCATTGGAATAATTAGGGTTCAAGTCTACCTTTGAATTGCAAGCTTAGTTATACATAATTTTAAAAAATAAACATATTAAAACCCTTTTTGGAGATTTGCAACAATTTTAAAAAACTTGCAGTTGAGCCATATGGCCTGGAAATGTTTTTAAA
>NW_012109808.1:1873718-1887769 GCF_000951045.1 Mandrillus leucophaeus | reverse complement strand
CCAGCTACTCCGGAGGCTGAGGCAGAAAAATCGCTTGACCTGGAAGGTGGAGGTTGCAGTGAGCCAAGATCGCGCTACTGCACTCCAGCCTGGTGACAGAGTAAGACTCCATCTCAAAAAACAAACAAACAAAAACAAACAACAACAAAAAAAAAACAAAGAAGGGCATGCCCAAAGACTCTATTATTATTTGAAAAAAATCAAGTCATATAACAAAGCAAAAGGAAGGTAAAGGAACTAAAGCTGGAGAATTTAATGCCAGCAAAAGATGGTGTGACAGTTTTAGAAAGATGTTTGGTTTTAAAAATTTGACGATAACAGGAGAATCAGCTTTTGCCAACCAAGAGGCAGCAGATGAGTTCTCAGGCACCATTAAGAAAATCACTGAGAAGAATATCTGCCTAAATAGATTTTAATTCTTTTAAATTTCGGGGGTTACATAGTAGGTGTACTAAATAGGTTTTTAATGCAAATAAAGGTGCCCTATTCTGAAAAAAAAAAAAAAATGCCATGAAGGACATTTATTAGTAAGAAAAAGAAGTGAGCACCAGGATTTAAGGCAGGAAGAGATGGGCTACCGCTACTGTTTTGTGCAAATGCAGTTCAGTTTATGATAAGGACTGCCCTTATCTATAAAGCAGCTAACCCCTGAGCCTTGAAGGGAAAAGTTAAACACCACCT
Source organism: Mandrillus leucophaeus (assembly GCF_000951045.1). NCBI lineage: Eukaryota > Metazoa > Chordata > Mammalia > Primates > Cercopithecidae > Mandrillus > Mandrillus leucophaeus. The sequence goes on along the minus strand of NW_012109808.1, from coordinate 1,887,088 downwards.
TGCCAATCTTTTGGTTAGACAAGAAGGACTGTACAATGAGAACCCTTTTTCTGGATTGATTCCATTTATGCTTTGTCCCTCAACTCAGGAATTACCTTGCCAGTAAGGGACTGCCATTTAAGGTTCTTTTGATATTGAACAATGCCCCTGGCCACCCAGGACTCCATGAGTTCAACACTGAAGGTGCTGAAGTGGTCTACTTGCCCCCAAACAAATTTATCTTTGGCTGTGTCCCCCATCCAAATTTATCTTGAATTCCCATGTGCTGTGGGAGGGACTCAGTGGGAGGTAATTGAATCATGGGGGCAGGTCTTTCCCCTTATCTCAAGCCAGTAGGCTTGAGACCCCCAAAGGGCTGATGTTTAGTTTTATCTGTCAGAAGACAGATAAAGACTGATGTCCCAGATCAAGCAGTCAGGCAGGAAGAGTTTTCCTTTCCATTTGTAGCCTATTCAGGTCAATCGGCTTTACTCAGTGTCTTAGTCCATTGGGCTGCTGTAACAGGACATGTTAAACTGGGTAATTGATGGACAACAGAAATGTATTTCTCACCTTCTAGAAACTGGGAAGCCTAAGATCAAGGAACCAAAAGATCTCCACATGCGCACGGCAAATTGAGTGTCTGGTGGGGACTTGCTCTTTGGTGCCTTCTAGCTGTGTCCTTAGATGGCAGAAGGTGCACACAGACTTTTTGGGCTCTTTTCTAAGGGCAGTGATCTCCTTAATAACTTCATTAATGAAGGCTCCACCCTCATGACCCAATCACCTCCCAAATGTCCCACATCTTTTTTTTTTTTTTTTTCTCTTTTGAGATGGAGTCTTGCTCTGTTGCCCAGGCTGGAGTACAGTGGTGCGATCTTGGCTCACTGCAACCTCTGGCTCCAGGGTTCAAGTGATTCTTGTGCCTCAGCCTCCCGAGTAGCTGGGACTACAGGTGTGCACCACCATGCCCGGCTAATTTTTGTATTTTTAGTAGAAATGGGGTTTCACCATGTTGGCCAGGATGGTCTCGATCTCCTGACCTTGTAATCTGCCTGCCTCGGCCTCCCAAGTGCTGGTATTACAGGCCTGAGCCACCATGCCCGGCCCCAAATGCCCCACATCTTAATACCCCCATATTAAGGGTTAGTTTCAATATATGAATTTTGGGGAGAGGAGGACATAAACGTTCAAATCACAGCACTCAGTCTGCTGATGCAAATGTTAATTTCATCGAAGACACCTCCTCAACCACAACCAGAAAAACTCTTGTGACCGAATATCTGGAAACCCTGTGGCACACAACACAAGTTGACACATACAATTATCATGCCCACAGTAATTACTGTAATTTTTGTTTTGTTTTGTTTTTGTTTTTGTTTTTGAGACGGAGTCTTGCTCTGTCGCCCAGGCTGGAGTGCAGTGGTGTGATCTAGGCTTACTGCAAGCTCTGCCTCCTGGGTTCATGCCATTCTCCTGCCTCAGTCTCCTGAGTAGCTGGGACTACAGGCACCCGCCACCACGCCTGGCTAATTTTTTTTTTTTTTTGTATTTTTAGTGGAGATGGGGTTTCACCGTGTTAGCCAGGGTGGTTTTGATCTCCTGACCTCTTGATCCGCCTCGGCCTCCCAAAGTGCTGGGATTACAGGCTTGAGCCACCACGCCCGGCCAATTACTGTAATTTTTAAGCCTACTTTCAGGTCCATGCTACTTTCAATGCCATGTGTCAGCTATTGAGTAATGTCAGTTGTTGATAACTGAGGTTGTAAACTCAGAAAAGAACAAAGGTAGGTCAGCACTGAAAGTGCAGCCACATATTTACTGATGCTGTTACCTATAACATTTATTTTTTATCATGACTCAGATCATATATTTTACATATTTAAAAGTGTGCTGAGTGGTTTCAATAAGCTGTAAGAACTGTAATAAAATGAAAGAATTGATCCAAAACATTTTAAATTTATACATTTCTTTCCAGAGTGGTAAAACAATAAATGTAATTAAACAATGTCCATTGAATGTAAGGTAGAATCAGGATCTCAGTATCTAACAACAAACCTACCATGCAACATAATTTCCTTAGGGGTAAAAGAACAAGATTTACATGACCTTACCCTCCTCCTTTCCCTGCTTACTGTCCACTCTTCTCTTTCTTATGCCTTTCCTTTCTCCCTTTCCCTAATACAAGCAGTAGATTTGGGGAAAACAAATATGGAACAAACCCAGAATCTTTTTCCCCCTTATCCTAGTGAGGAAGACAAGCAGGTAAAACATCTAACCAGTGTAAGATGGTGGGATGAACTTTTCAGTGCGATAGTAATTAATTAGGGTGATAGTAGACTTTACAGGGGAGGAAACACTTAAGCGGAGCCTCAGTGGTTGCTCAGGGACTCATCAGCCAAAGGGAACATTCTAGAGCAGTGGTTTCCAACCTTTTTGGTACCAGGGACCAGTTTCATGGAAGACAATTTTTCCACAGACTGGCGGGGTTGAGGCGATGGTTCTGGGATCATTCAAGCATATTACATTTATTGTGCATGTTATTTCTATTATTATTACATGGTAATATATAATGAAATAATTATGCAACTCACCATAATGTGGAGTCAGTGGGAGCGCTGAGCTTGCTTTCCTGCAACTAGATGGTCCCATCTGTGGGTGATGGGAGATAGTGACACCCGAAGCGTGTTGCTTAAGTCCACTCTACTCTGTAGTCTCATTTTGGTTGCTGTCACTGCAGAAAACCCCGCTTCACAAAGATAGGATGTTGGAAATGGAAGTAGGCTTTTCAGCACTTTTGTGGCAATTTCAGATATTCTGCCTTGACTTCAATCCAGAACATATGGAGATTTGAAATTGTCTGAAACATACTTTTAAGGATACCAGATGCAGCTGTACAATTGAAGTACGTCAACTCACTTGCCACTATAAAGCGTGCCACCAGATACAGCTTACTTGTCACATGCCACTCACTTTCAGGGTTTTGATATGAGTCTGCAAGCAATAGATTTGTTATGGTTTCTGTGCAGTCAAGCCTCTCTGCCAGTGTTAACTTGTATTTGCAGCTGCTCCTGAGTGCTAGCATCACTGCCTCAGTTCCACCTCAGATCATCAGGCATTAGATTTTCATAAGGAACACGCAATCTAGATCCCTCACATGTGCAGTTCACAATAGGGTTCACTTTCCTATGACAATCTAATGCCACTGCTGATCTGACAGGAGGCAGAGCTCAGGTGGCAATGTGAGCAATGGGGAGCAGCTGTAAATACAGATGAAGCTTCACTTGCTCACCTGCCACTCACTTCCTCTGTGTGGCCCGGTTTCTAACAGACCACGGACAGGTACTGGTTCATGGCCCCAGGGTTGGGGACCCTTGTTCCAAAGCGAATTGCTAATTCCTCACAGTCTTTTAGAGCATTTTGGCTATTTCTAGCACCTGACACATAGTAGCTGCTCATTCAGTCACTTATCCATTCAACAATGTTTATTAAATATCTTTTATGTGCCTAAGTGTAACACACACAGAGACACATATGTTTAATAAATATATGTTATTTTGTTTTACACTGTTGGTGGGAGTGTAAATTAGTTCAACCACTGTGGAAGACAGTGTGGCGATTCCTCAAGGATCTAGAACCAGAAATACCATTTGACCCAGCCATCCCATTACTGGGTATATACCCAAAGGATTATAAATCATTCTACTATAAAGACACACGCACATGTATGTTTATTGTGGCACTGTTCACAATAGCAAAGACTTGGAACCAACCCAAATGCCCATCAATGATACACTGAATAAAGAAAATGTGGCACATATACACTATGAAATACTATACAGCCATAAAAAAGGATGAGTTCTTGTCCTTTGCAGGGACATGGATGAAGCTGGAAACCATCATTCTCAGCAAACTAACACCAGAACAGAAAACCAAACACTGCATGTTCTCGCTCTTAAGTGGGAGTTGAACAATGAGAACACATGGACACAGGGAGGGGAATATCTCACACACCAGGGCCTGTCAGGGGTTAGGGGCTAGGGGAGGGATAGTATTAGGAGAAATACCTAATGTAGATGATGGCTTGATGGGTGCAGCAAACAGCCATGGCACATGTATACCTATGTAACAAACCTCCACATTCTGCACATGTACCTTAGAACTTAAAGAGTATATATATACACACACACACACACACACGTAAAAGAATTGATGATTGATAATTAGCTTGCACTAACATATCCACATTTTCGTGCCTGTTCAATCTTGCTTGTATCTTGGCAAAACTGGAGTCACCATCACTATATATTGCTCATGCAAACCATTTTTTTTTTTTTTTTTTGAGATGAAGTCTTGCTCTGTCACCCAGGCTGAAGTTCAGTAACATGATCTTGGCTCACTGCAACCTCTGCCTCCCAGGTTCAAGCAATTCTCCTGTCTCTGCCTCCTGAGTAGTTGGAACTACAGGTGCCCGCCACCACACCTAGCTGATTTCTGTATTTTTAGTAGAGATGGGTTTTGCCATGTTGTATGCCACCAGTTTGGAGGGGGCCTATTCGTGTTATATGATTTATACTATGTCTGGGGTTCAGGAAATTTGGTCATTCTGTTACAATTGCTTAAAAATGTCCATGTGCCTTTTTCTGTTCATTTCTTCTGCCTTTCAATCCACATTTAGTTTCCTTCTCATAAAATATCTCTTGTTATGCCTCTAGGGTCCTGACCTTTGTCTTCACGAGTAACATCTGCTTTCACTAAGTTGATTTGCAAGACAAATCTAATCTTGGCTTTGCTCAATTTCTGAGTTGGTTGGATTCCAAAAGTTTTGAAATGTTTTCTGGGATTTTGCATGCATTTTTTCATAGGGTGATCAACTTCTCAGACTATTTCCTCAAAGCCTATTTCATGTAGTGGGACTAGGACCAGCTTGAGTGCTGTGTTCAGAAACTGTGAGGAGGTCACAGCTATCAAACGAAGAGGAGCGTTTTCTCCCACCATGACCCTGAGTGCAGGTTCATTTCTAGGTAAAATTTTCAGATAAGTAGGTTACATCTTCCTTTACTTCCCTGTCCCCTGTACAGCCTTTCATAGCTCCCTGGGGCCTTGCCTCCAACTCTTCAGTGCTCAGTGTCCCCCACACAGCACTTACCCATTTATTGTATGTCTGCATCCAGAACCAATTTAAATCTAAAAATTGTGTTTCAAAATTACCTCCATCACTGCTTCCTCATTCTCTGTGTGTAGTTGCTCTACAATCTTTGGAAAAGTGAAAGTGGAATTAATTGACCCTATTAGATAACTGACTGATTTCATTATTTAAACTAAAATTCTCAGATATACCCAATGAAATCATAGACAAAGTGAAGGAAAAGCATTCAGGCAGGTTAAGGAGTATATTTTGGAACAGCAAGACATGAAGTCATTTATTAATTTAAAGAACATTTATTGGCGGCTTTCATGAACTAAGCTCGTTGTTAAGCAGAGAAGATAAATGGCACTGGATTACATGGGCTAAAGAGAAAGAAAGGCCAGCAGTTCAATAGAGTGTGTTAAGTACTATTGTAATTCCTGCACTTTGGGAGGCTGAGGTAGGTGAATCACTTGAGGTCAGGAGTTTGAGACCAGCCTGGCCAACATGGTGAAACCCCATCTCTACTAAAAGTACAAAAATTAGCCGGGCATGGTGGTAGGTACCTGTAATCCCAGCTACTTGGGAGGCTGAGGCAGGAGAATCACTTGAACCTGGGAGACGGAGGTTACCGTGAGCCAAGATCGTGCCACTGCACTCCAGCCTGGGCGACAGAGCGAGACTCTCATTAAAAAAAAAAAAAAAAAAAAAAATTATATAGTATGGCATTTGGGATGATCAAGCTTCCTAGGGGAAGTGACAGCACAAATGAAATATGGAGTCCTGAGCAGTGGCTATTTTTATGTATGGTGCTTGTAAATTCCTGTCTAACTTATACTTTCCACTCTTTGGTGCAGAGGTTCAATCATGAGAGTACCTAAGAATTGCCTAGGCTATTTGTTTGAAATGCATCTTCTCAGACCCCATTCCCAGTGTTCTGATTCCACTGGTTTAGAGTGTCTTCTGGGAACTTAAATTTTTAATAGACCCACAGGGAATTTGGGTGCATGCTGTTCTGGGGCCACGTTTTAAGAAATAAGACTCTGAAGTGGCAGGCAGATTGACCTGAACTTAAATTATGAAGTGGGTCAGGGTTTTCTTTGTGCACTCCCTCCACTCCTTACTTACTCCTGGTGCCCTTGAGTTACTGGGAGCTCTAATGAGTTTCCTGTGGCCATTATCCTGTGCCCAACCTCATCTTCCACCATGCAAACTTACCGTCCTATAATCACAGAATGTTAGAAGAACATCAGAATTAGTTGAAATTTTTTAAATGGGCAAAAGCAAGGCATTGCCCACATTTAATCCCCTTCTAAGCTTACATCTGTGACACCAAGTGCCCTTAAACCCATTTATGCCTAGTGTTCCATTATTGGAACGCTAAGCATGTGGGAGTTATTGTATCCTACTGCCAAAGGTCACTGCCAAGTTCTCATTGCAAAAATTCAAGAAATTGCAACCTCAGGCATACATGTTTTAATATCCCATTGATTGTTAAATGTTATGTTCTGTTTATTTCCTCATCCCCTTGCTGTTCCCATCCCCTCTGTTGTTAAAATTTGTTGAGGTGACATTCACATGCTGGTTTCCAACATACATCTAACATTATAACTGTGTTTGGATAAAACAAATAAAAACTTTTCTTTAATAAATTTGTAGTATTTTCAATAAGTGGTGTTAGGAAAACTGTATATCCACATACCAAACAATGAAACTAGACCCCTATACTACACACAAAAATTAACTAAAAATGGATTAAAAATCCAAACATAAGACCTCAAACTAGAAGAAAACAGAGGGGAAAACCTCTTTGACATTGATCTTGAAGAAAACAACAGGGAAAAGCTCCTTGACAATAATCTTTTTAGATATGACTCCCAAAGCACAGGCAGTAAAAGGAAGCAATCAAAAGGTGCAGTTACATCAAATTAAAAAGCTTCTGCATAGCAAAGGAAACAACAAAATGAAAAAGCAGCCTATGGACAAGGAGAAAATATTTGTGAACTATATATCCAGTGAGGGGCTAATATCCAGTATATATAAGAAACTCAAACCACTCAATAGCAAGAAAACAAATAACCCATTAAAAATGGGCAAAGGACCTGGAAACACTCCTCAAAAGAAGACATACAGAAATACAAATAGCCAACAAAAATATTTAAAAATGCTCAACGTCATTAATCAACAGGGAAACACAAATCAAAACCATAGTGAGAGATCATCTCACATCTTTTAGGAGGGTTATCAACACAAAGAGAAGAGATAAATGTTGGTGAAGGTGTGGAGAAAATGGAACACTTGTAGACTGCTGGTAGGATTGCAAATTGGAACAGCCGCTATGGAAAACAGCATGGAAGCTCCTGAAACACTTAAAAATAGGACAACCATATGATTCAACAATCCCTCTTCTGAGTATATATTCAAAGAAATGAAATCAGTGTGTTGAAGAGATATCTGCATTCCCATGTTCATTGCAGCATTATTCACAATAGTCAAGATTTGGAATCAACCAAAGTGTCCATCTACAGATGAATGGATTTTTTTAAAGTGGCATATATACACAATGGAATACTATTGAGCCTTAAAAAAGAAAGAAATCCTGTCATTTGCAACAATATGGATGAAACTAGAGGAGGTTATGTTAAGTGAAATTGGCCAGGTACACAAAGACAAATACCGTATAATCTCACTTATATGCAGAATCTAAAAAATTGAACTACAGAAGCAGAGAGTAGAATGATGGTTACTGGAGGGGAGTGGGAGGATGAGGGGTTGGGGAAATGTTGGTGAAAGGATACAAAATTTCAGTTAGACAGGAGGAATAAGTTTAAGATATCTATTGTACAACATGGTAACTGTAGTTAATAACATTGTGTACTTGTGAATTTCTAAGACAGTAGATTTTAAGTGCTCTCACCACAAAAAAATGATGAGTATGTAAGGTAATGCATATGTAAATTAGCATCATTTAGCCATTTCACAATATATACATATTTCAAAGCATCATGTACACTATAAATACGTATATTTATTTGTCAATTTAAAAAATTAAACAATTTTTAAAGAAGTGATATTCACATGCTGGAATTAGAACATGTATCTAATATTGTAACTATATTTGGTTAAAACAACCCAAAACTTTTGCCAGTCTTGAAAACTGTGCATTAGAAATTTAACATAAAATGTTAAATGGACAGTATTTACTTTTCCCCCTCCTTTTGTTCCCTCTTGCCACAAAACATAATTATCATTTTTCCCTTCAACTAGCCAACTTCTTTGTCAGCCTTAGGTTTACAGAGGAATTTTTCAAAGAAACTTTCTAGACACAGTGTAAAACTTCATGGCAGGAAAACTCAATGCTTATTTAGAGTTTCTCAAACAAAAGGATTTAGGTTGTTTGCAAAGTCCAATTTCTATGCTTCAAAAAATAACACGTGGCTTAGCAAGGTTTTGAGTTTATATCTAAACTCTGATCATGATCCTAATACTCAGAATCAGACCATTTCTGTATTCACACCACATAAACAGATTCTAAGAACTCTATCCCTGACACTCAAATCACCAGCCCATGGAATTGAAATGAAAATAAGAATCAGGTGAAGGTTTATTTTTAAGGAACCCTCAATCCAAAACAAAGTTAAACTTAAAGCATAAATTCTGCTCTTCTGGACACTCTTGAGTTTCTCATTGCCATTACAGTTGGCCAAAACTATCTGCATGAAGTACGAAGGCTTTGGAAGGCATTTAGGAAATAACTTTCTGAGACTGGGTTCTACTAACACACCGTGACTAATAGCTGCAGGAACTGTAAACAGGTCTCTAAGTTATTTTATGCTTCCTACTTGGTGTGGAAATTCTAGGACAAAGTCTGCTAGCCTTGGTTTGGTTGCCATTCTGCTCCCATTCAATGAAATTGTGGTAAACAAGGCATGTTAAAGAGTCTGGTAGCATTGACCATACAATGCCATTGTTCAATCAAACTCTCAGGGTTTATACTGACAGGTCCAGGGGAAAGCCAAACCTGAGATGGAGAGGAGGTGAAATTGTAGAAGGAATCTACTGAAGGCTTTTACTGTATTTCAGGTCCTCTACTCAGCTGTTTGCATATATTATCTCGTTCATTTTCTTTTATATCCCCTAGACACAAATTTCCCACCTTTCTGGATTCTGACACCCAACAGAAAGACTGTTATTTGGCATCATGCATATTAGCCAGGAGACCTCTAATTTCCAGCCATTTCCTCTGGTCTGACCCTTAAACTCAGCTCATCTGGTTTCTCGTTTCTGAGGGCACAAACACTTCCTTAAGGGCAGACCCTCTAGGGTTCTGAGGAGACCGTCCCTGACATTGTTTTTACTTCTTTTCAAGACTACAAGCAAATGAAAAAAACAGCTCAAGGGCTGGAGCCCTTGATACAGAACAGATCTCCAGCTGGCTTTTGGACTAAAATAACTGAATCAACAAGATATTTTAGAGTGATTATTTGTTGCATTTCTCAAATTATGATGAATTTTATAGACCCATATCTCATGGGTATATCTGTCTTAATCCTAAATTAGGGATTAGTACACTTTTTTTTTTTCCCACAAATCATTTTAAGGGTGGAAATAATCCCATAAATCCCATCACCCCATAAGGTTAACTCATCAAAATCCTTTCGTCAAGGACTAGGATTATACTCTATCCCAAATCAAGCCAAGCAAATACAGATGATGCCAGACCACTAAACAATGTTTTCTAGAACTCTAAAAGTACAGAGTAAATATCCCTCCTTGGGCCACATGTGTGGTCTGGTATGAAGAAAGAGCTTTGGAGGATGGAATATAAGCACTAATGCTCACTGGCTGTGGGGTCCAGGTGCGTCACTTACTCTCCCTGGAAGTCAGTGCCCAATGTCATGAGAACTTACCAAAGCCCATGGCTCATAACAGAATATGGTGGACAATAAAGAGTAGCTGTAAATTTTTATTGGCTGAAAACTGTTAGAGAACAGAGCATATGTATTTATCTTTGTAGTTTATCATCATGGTACATACAAATCCTTTATAAATATCAGTTTATTGGGGAAAAAACCTACTTATATGTCTCAAAAATTGTGTACATCTGTTAAGATTTTCCTTGTAAAAACTAGATAGGAGAAAACTTTTATTTATTTATTTATTTATTTATTTATTTATTTATTTAGACTGAGTCTCACTCTGTCGCCAATCTGGAGTTCAGTGGCGTGATCTCAGCTCACTACAATCTCTGCAGGAGAAAACTTTTAATTCATATTTTCCAGGGGACTTTTTAATGTAATTAAAACAGAAAAATAAACTTTTTCCTAGTAGTTACTACATATGACTAAAAATTATAATTACTATTCCTTTTAGGCCATAAATATTGTACCATAATTTTTAAAACCTGGTGAACTAGTATAAAAACTGGTTTGAAAAAAACCAATAAAATAGATAAACATCTAGCAAAATTGATCAGGCGAGAGAAAAGAGAAGGCACAATACATAATTGTATTGGGAATGAAAAAGAAGCTACAACTATAAATACTGTACAAATTTGAAAAAATAACTTAAAAGAATACTGTGAATAGCTTTATCTTCAAAGCTTCTAAAAATTAAAAGAAACTGATGAATCCAGAAAATATAAATGACCAAAATAGAAATAGCAAAGCCTGAACAGACAACTAATAATTGAATAAATTATTTATTTTTGTCTATCTTTTTTTCCCTGTCCCTAAAGAAGCACCAGCCAGAATGGTTTTACAATTTACCAAACTTTCAAAAAACGGATACTTTTTCTCTTAATCAATATCAGAAAAAAAGAAAGAAGAAAAGAAAGGAAAGAAGGAAGGAAAGGAAAAAGAAAAGTGCTTCAATTCATTTTATGAAGCTAGTACAATCTTGACACCAAAACTGGGCCTGGATAGTACAAGAAAGGAAAAACCCAACTCAATCATGTTAGTTCCTAGCTCCAGCTAATTGAATGCTGTGATCTAGGCCTTTGACTCTCAAGAGAGTGACAACAAGATATAAGAACAGCAGAGAAGTTTTTCTGGTAGCTATGGAAGTGAGAATTTGATGGAACTAGTGCTAAGTACCAAGAAGCAGTGATGTCCGAAATGGAGTTCTCAGCAGCGTCCTAAAGAATCAGATTTACCCAATTTCGGTTTAAGATAGTCGAGGTGAGTTTCTGTTACCTCCAAATCTAAATCTTGACTGATACATCTTACATGTACATCTTTTGGCCACATACCAAAAAATATAGCAAATTTCATATTTACTAGGGGAACTCTAGAAGTATTGTCTTTAAGGTTAAGAAGACAGAATGTTGCTATTCAACATTGTACTGGGGTTTCTAATGAATGTAATAAGACAAAAAATAGGAATTAATTTTGAAAAGGGAGAAAAAAATTGTTATTTTTATATATTTTCCTGTAGGGAAAAGCAAGAGAGTTAAGCAATGTTGCTGCATATAAAGATTAATGTACAACCATCCATAGTGCTCATATATACCGGCCAAAAATCATTTAGAAAATGTAAATTTAAAAAGCTCATTAAAAAGTAAAAACAAAAACTATAATATAGTTAAAAATAAATGAAACTCGTACAAGATCTCAGTTGAGAAAATTATTAGAGCTTATTGAAAGACAAAATGAAAAGAAGCTGGACATATATGGCTGTTCCAAAATTTAAATTATCTATAGAATAAAAGATTACATAAACAAAGTTAAATGACTAGTATATAACTTCTTAGTCAACACATATTTAAAAAATAAAATTGAAAGGCAAGTGATAAACTGGAAAGATATTTACTAGTTGCATACCAAAGCATTAATACCCAAGATACATAAAGAACTCTTATGAAGCAATAAAAAAGATAAGGAAACAAATAATTTACAGAAAAAGAAGGTAAAGTGAAACAAGAAAAAGCATGAAAAATGCTCAATCTCAGTAGTCATCAGGAAAATGAGAGCAAGAAGAACACTTATCATATTAGTGAATATTTAAAATGTCTGAGGATATGGTGAGGATATTTGGAAATAGAAATTTTCATTTACTTGGGAGCAAATTCTGCTACAATCACCCCAAAGAGTAATTTGGAAATATCTGGTAAAATTGAAGTTAACTATGTCTTCCAACCCAACAAGTCCTCCTCTAGGTATATACTCCCCACAAAACTGGCACAGTTGACGTATACAAGAAAACACAAGGATGTTCAGTCTAGCAGCCTTAGCAAGACTCAACTTTGTGCAACAACTTAAAGCTCATCATAGGGGAAATGGATAAAGAAATTCTGATTTATTTATATGATGAAATACTAGATAGCCAAAAACATAAACTAGACTATATGCATCAACATTAATTTCCCTTGAATTCACATATGGAGTCAAGAAAATAAGCTATAGAATGATACACAAAATACGATACAATTTAAATAAAATGTTGAAATACAAAACACAATTCTATGGTATCTGTGGTTGTGGGCAGGTGTGATAAAACAAAGAGTAAAATGCACATCAACTACAGCACACTGATAACTTCTGAGGAAGAATGAGAATGAACATGAAATAAAGAGGAACTCTAGTATGATGTTTTATTTTTTAAAAACACAATTATTACTTTTCTTGGAGGTAGGCACATAGGGGTATTATAGTACACTGTGTATCTTTGTGCATTTTAAATACTCTATAATAAAGAAACTGTAATTAATATGCCATGTTTCCATGAATCAACGTGGTCTACAAACCAAGAGATGATACTGACAAACGTTTTGCCAACTTGGAAACCCTAGAAACTTCATTTTAAAAAATACTCTTATTCATACGACAAATCATTTGTTTCCTTTTCCACAAACGAAGACGACATAAAAGCATGATTGCGTTGACATGATTTTAAAAGTCTGAGACTACTGAAGCTATTTTTAGCTGAAGTTATTCTTAATACTGAAGCCATTATTAGCTGAAGAGTAAGAATTACTCTCTCCGAATTAACACTGTAGGCCTCTCCTTTAAAAATGTGGGTGTTTTGACGATGTAATCAATTTTAATGTGGGTTTAAATTTTATTTTAATTAGCCAGTAAGCAAGAAAATTATGTGTCTTGTTTGAAGACTGTTTATGGGTAAAATACAATTTCGTATTGTATGGGTACATTGCTCTATATCATGGACAGATGAGCTTTTATAATCTTTAAAAAGGAAATCCTATTAAAGAACAGCAAATTAATGTTCTGGTTATTTAAAGAGAAAAATTTCCATTATTCATACA
>NW_012109808.1:1820648-1872093 GCF_000951045.1 Mandrillus leucophaeus | reverse complement strand
TGTGAAGAAAGTCATTGGTAGCTTAATGGAGATGGCATTGAATCTATAAATTACCTTGGGCAGTATGGCCATTTTTACGATATTGATTCTTCCTCTCCATGAACATGGAATGTTCTTCCATTTGTTTGTTTCAAACTGGTGTAGGAAATAAGAAGTTGGATATAAAACAGCTAGCAATTCTTCACATTTTAAGAATAATTCACATAAAGGTTAAAGACCTTAATTTCCTTTTGACATTCATTTATTTTGCCTTATTTTACATATTTATATTGGTAGAATCTCAATGCATGCACTATATGCTAGAATAAGAAATGCAAACTACCTAGAGTTCGTGTCCAAAATAAAATTTCTAGTAAATTTTACCTGTTAGTTCTAGAAAGTGGTCTACAAAGCCAGGCGCAGTGGCTCACGCCTGTAATCCTAACACTTTGGGAGGCCGAGGCAGGCAGATCATGAAGTCAGGAGATGGAGTCCATCCTGGCTAACACGGTGAAACCCCGTCTCTACTAAAAATGCAAAAAATTAGCCTGGTGTGGTGGGGGACGCCTGTAGTCCCAGCTACTCAGGAGGCTGAAGCAGGAGAATGGCGTGAACCCGGAAGGCAGAGCTTGCAGTGAGCCAAGATCACGCCACTGCACTCTAGCCTGGGTGACAAAGCGATACTCTGTTTCAAAAAAAAAAAAAAAAAGAAAGAAAATGGTCTACGAGTTTTAGGAGTTTCTTGTACTTGAAGTAACTGATCAGCAATCAACAAAATTATTGAGTATTACTTTATGACCAACAGTGTCGTCAGTGTTGTAAGGTGAAGAATAGACATACCCCGCTCTCCAACCCTCCATAAGTTTTCAGAATTGAGTCAGACACAGTGATCTGGCCAAGGCTGATCAATACATAATATGAGTGCCAACTTGCAAAAAAGTAGATCATTAAATTGCTACATTCACAATGTTTTTTTTGTAGTCCTTCTGTTCAGAGAGAGTGCTAAGAAGGTTAAAACTAAGGGTTTGAACTTAAGTGATCCTACTCTCTCACCCTGTTCTGTTAATACAGATTTCCTTTTCAATCAGGACAGTACTTCTCAATGATTATAAGGAACAAACTAGAGTTGACTTAGAAATGGACTAATCCAGTCCTGCTGTTTTACAAATAACATATGTGAAGTCCTATAACTTCCCACTCTGTAAGTGAGAATACAGTATGGAAAGGAGGAGAAAAGAGTAATGTTATGGGAGAAAATGGAGAAACTAGATAAACAGTATCTCAGCCAGGTGATCAATGTCAACAACATCAGTGATAGGACATGCTGATAGTATGAACCCTTGATATGAAGTGATGAGAATGACATTTCACCCTTGCTGGTCTTCCTCCCTAAAACTCACAACCCCAGTCTATTAATGAGAAAAAGAGAGACAAATCCCAATTGAGGGACGTTCTACAAAACATCTGGCCAGTACTCCTCAAAACTCTCAGGGTCACCAAAAACAAGAAAACTGTAAGACTGTCAGACTCAAGAGTTGCTCAGGGAGACCTGATGACTCTCTTAGTCTACTGGCACAACAAAATACCACAGCCTGAATGGCTTAAGCAGCAGACATTTATTTCTTACAGTTTTGGAGGCTGGAAAGTCTAAGATCAAGGTGTCAGTATAAATCAAGCTCTGGTTTCTCTTCCTCTTCTTATAGGGCACTAATCTTCATGACCTCATGAAAATCTAATTCCCTCCAAAGACCCCATCTCCAGATAGCATCACATTAGGGTTAGAACTTCAACACGAATTTTGGGAGGATGCAAACATTTAAATACATAACAATGATAAAAATAAGATTCAAAAATAAAAAATAAAAAATAAAAAAGTTGACTATATTTGGAAATAGGGCCCTTAAAGAGATAATTTAGTTAAAATGATGTCATTAGGGTGGGCCCTAATCCAATATGACTGGTGTCCTTGATAAGAAGAGGATATCAGGACAGAGACAAAACACAGACATGAGACAACCATGTGAGAACACAGCAAGAAGGAGGCCATGGGCAAGGCAAGGACAGACGCCCCAGAAAAGCCTCTTGATCTTGGTCTACACTTTGATCTTGGACTTGCAGCCTCCAGAACAGAGAGAAAATAAACTGTTGTTGTTTAAGCCACCCAGTCTGTGGGGCTTTGTGACAGCAGCCTTAGCAAGTGAATATATAGGGGAAAATGTGTGTAAAGTATATGAGAACTACCTGGACCATCTTCACAACTTTTTTTAAAACCTAAAACTGTTCTAAAACAGAAAGTTTATTTTAAAGGCATGAAGCCGAAAGAGGTTAAGCAAGGTGAGATAATAGATGAGTCAAAAATACCATTGTGAAGCCCAGTTATGCCTCTTACTGTGTGGGCAAGTCATTTACTCTCTTTAAGATTTTGCTCATTTATGATATAAAACTAAGGGCTAGTACCAGCCATGCTTATTTCATAGGGTTAGTATCATATCAGTGGAATTAATATTAAATACATGCAAAAGCAATTTAATCAAAGGACCCGTTATTATTCAATGTTTTGTTCAAGGCCCATCACTATTTTAGGCAGAGGTCAAATTATTTAGAACCTTTATCTGCTGTTAATCTGGTCCTCCTTTCATCACTCGTTACTGACATCATACCTGAAAACTTCAGTAGCTCCGCGGTTCCAAGAACACATTAGTCAGATTATAACCTGTGGTGGCAGTCTGCTTTCCTAATTAGAATTAGCCATCTCAAACTGCAAATGCTTGTCTTGAATGGCATCCTGGGGGATATGACATTCAGACAGCAACACAGCTTGAGAAGCAGCCCTGTGAACAATATTCATTGTGAATCAATATTTTTCCTGTATATGAAAGAAAATATGCTTTTCTACTAAGTATGACACTTTATGGCAGGTCTCCAAAATACAGTATCCAAGGTAATATACTGGGGGTGCAGCAAAAATATCAGAACTTTTTCTTACAATTTTAAAAATTCATGCTTTTTGAATTTGTTTTTGTGTATTTGTTTTATAATTTACATGGTATATTATACAGTAATATGTGCCTATAAAACATGCATACATACACATATATTTCAGAGTGCCAATATATTTTTGAGTGCTGATTGAGAGTACACACACGGAGATACACACACACACACACACACACACACACACACAAAGGTTTGAGTCCCCTTCATGAGAAGGCAGGAGAAACAGGACAAGTGCATAGACAAGTACAAATTGGATCTGTAGTCTTTTTCCCTTAAATATTATAGGAGAGAAAAGTAGCATATTTTCATCTCCAGAGATTTTTTCAAACTATACGCTCTGCTACATATTGGTTAAGTGCCTTGCAATAATCACTCAATCTCTGGCCCGGTTCCCTCACCCTTAACGTGGGGATCCTAACAGTGCCTTCCTCATATTTCCCAGGTAGGAGAGAAATGAGGAGAAAACTATGAGTATGCAAGGATGGAAACTTTCTTAATCAGAATGCCATGTGGTTGTAACACCTGTGGGGCATCCTGCTCAGACATATCTTTTTCCTTGTTTAAATAAACCATGAACGTGACTTCCAGTATTTCTGAGTCAGAGCAAATCAAAGAGTGAGGGGCAGGCTGTTGTGACAGACTCTGTGGGGTGAGCTGGCAGCAATGACCATGGCGGTTGCAGGGACCATCGTGACCAGGAAACAGAGTAACTGGAGAGGCACATAAACTGGGCCCAGTACCACTACTACTCCACTGCTACCTAACTGTCTTTGGTAAATAAATAGATTTTTATATATGTTGCTACAAGCGGGCATTTGCCTGATGAAAGGGAGTATGAAGGACACTTCAAGCAAGGGGAATAGGATGTGCAATGTCAATGGAGGTGTGAAAATACATGGAGCGTTAAGGGCTTTTGAAGCTTCCAAGCTCATGTAAATGTGAGTGCCAAATCAGTGAGCCATGCTTATTTGAGCCACAGCTGTGTGCTTTATGTATAGTACATGTCTAAGAAATATTCAGTATTGTCTTGATAATTGAGTAGAACATATAGGAGATATCAGAATCACTTTCTTGGGAGCATTTTCTTTGGCAGATTACAACCCCCGCCCTTAAGGGTTTTGGTACACACCCTTTGAAGTGTTATCTATTGACCCACCATTACAGACATAGTGGGGTTGGAGTGGGGAGATGAGTAAAGTGCTGTTATTCTAGGTCAGGGTGTTTTAAACTGCAGGTTGTAACCCATTGGTAGATTGTAAAATCAATTTAGGGTATCATAACCATAATTTTAGAAAAACGAAATGAAATAAAATAAAAGAGGGCACAGATGTATATAAACATGTCTATATCCCAGGGTACAATATAAAATATATTTTATACCATGGGTTACGGGCAAAAAGGTCAAGCCACTGGTCTACATGATAGTTAGTACAAGCCCTGTGTAAATCAGTAGGCAGGTTCTGGCGATGTTACTAAAAACAAATTGGTGGGATTTAGTGACTAATTGAATGTGGAAGTTAAAGACAAATGAGGATTCAACATCTCTGGCTAAGTTAGTAGGTGAAGTGTGCAATGCCATTAAAACTGAGATTAAAAATGAAAAAATATACATGTTGTGCGATTCTTTTGAGGGCTGGAATGGGGGTTAGGGGCAGGATGTCAGGGAACAGATAATACATTTTGTTGGGATATGTTACATTTGAGATTCCTGCAGGTCATCCAAGTGGAGATGGATCTGTGAAAATGGTTTGCTATTCATTCGACCCAGAAAATCCCTCAAAATCAGGCAAATCAAGAGTTTCAAATATTTGCATTTCCTTTAAGAACACTTGTGAAACTGCCCAGGCCATCAAGGGTATGCCTGTATGAAAAGTCACCAAGTATCTGAAAGATGTCACTTCACAGAAACAGCGTGCGCCATTCCAACATAATAATGGGGGAGTTGGTAGTGCCCTGGCCAAGTAGTGGTGCTGGACACAGGAGGCAAATAGGAAATATAGTCTGAAGTACAAGGGAGAGGTCAGGGCTAATGATAAAATGTGGCAGTCATTATTATCCAGGTGATAGCTGACACTTTAAATTGGATGAGACTTTTTCTAAGGAGCATGTGTACTGTACAAAGAGGATGAAATACGTGGGGAGGTCAACCTTTAATGAGCAAGTCACCGGAGCAGTAGAATGAAAATGAAGTAGAAGGAGAACTGAGTGTATTTGTCACAGAAATATTATATGTTGCAGAAATATCAGCCCAAAAGAAACTAAACAGCAGTCTTTTAAACTGGCAGTTAAGAGGCATTAGGGACCTTAAAGAGAGAAATTACCATAGAGTTGAGAAATAGGATAGCAAACTAGATTTCAGCCAGTTGAGGAGTAGTCAATGGTAACTAATGACAAATGGTTTTCTGTTTATGGCATGAGTGGAAGAAAATGGATAGAAGGTTAACTATGGAGAGAATAGGGTGAAGAGCAGGGATTTTATAATTGGGACATAATATTTTTGGGTACAGTGAAGGATTAAGGTTGATGATAATAGCAAACCTATAGTGCCTACTATGTGCTAGCGATTATTCTAAGCACTTTACATAGATTAACTCAATTAAATCTTCACAACAGCATTGAGATAGGTAATACTATTATCCCTATTTTACAAATGGGGAAACTGAAGCACAGACGGGTTAAGTAAACAGCAAATCACACACAACCGATATTAGAGATAGGATTTGAATTCAGCTAGGGATACCAGAGTCTATGCTCTTTTTCACTTAGCTGGAAAGAGAAAGATGTAGGAAAACAGGAAATAAAGGGCTATAATCCCCTACCCAGAAACTTTTGGGGCCAGATGTATTTCAGAATTCAAAAATTTTCAGATTTTTCAGAAAGGTAGTACACATATGTTTGATTATACTCAAGCAGGATCTGGGGCTGTACTTTGAAACAACCACATTGATAATTGATATTTTTGTAGTAAATATGTGAGTAAATAAAGACGATATCACCTCACGTCAGTTTGGGCCAAATTCTGCTGCAATGTAGGTTGCCAAAAATTTCAATGTTCAGAGCTGGTTGAATTTTGGACTGTGTTTAAGGAACTGTGTTTCTGCAATAGCCAAGTGTGTCTTAGAAGGGGAGGAAGAAAAATGAATGACAGTGAAAGACTGGCCTTGGGAAGGGTTGAGAACATCTGTTCCTTTGTGAAAAGAGAAGACAGGCAAAAGCAAGATCAAGAAAGTTAGTCCCACCCTTCCCCTAAGTGACCTGAGGTGATCTGTGAAAATGGTTTGCTATTCACTCGACCCAGAAAATCTCTCAAAATCAGGCAAATCAAGAGTTTCAAATATTTGTGTTTCCTTTAAGAACACTCGTGAAACTGCCCAGGCCAACAAGGGTATGCATATACGAAAAGTCACCAAGTATCTGAAAGATGTCACTTCACAGAAAGAGCGTGTACCATTCTGACATTACAATGGGAGAGTTGGTAGTGCCCAGGCCAAGCAGTGGGGCTGGACACAGGGTTGGTGGCCCAAAATGAGTGCTGAATTTTTGCTGCACATGTTTATAACTGCTGAGAGAAATGCCAAACTTAAGGGTGTAGATGTAGATTCTCTGGTCATTGAACATATCCAGGTGAATAAAGCACCTAAGATTTGCTACTGGCCTTATAGAGCTCATGGTCGGATTAACCCACACATGCACTCTCCCTGCCACATCAAGGTGATCCTTACTGAAAAGGAACAAATTGTTCCTAAACCTGAAGAGGAGCAACCTAGAACAATTTGTTCCTTTTCAGTAAGGATTCAGTAAGTTTCTTTTGTGCTGATATTTCTGCAGCATATGATATTTCTGTTGTACAGAAGGAAAAAAAGATACCTCAGAAGAAACTGAGGAAACAAAAACTTATGGCATGGGAATAAATTCAGCATAAAATAAATGCAATTAAGAGTTTAAAAAAAATAAAAGTTAGTTCCCAACTTCTCACTCCCAACTCCCACAAAGAAGCCCTGTTCTGTGTTCTCATCAAAGGTCAGAAGTCAGACCTACCTCACCATCTTTCCCCTTAAGGCCTAGAATAGCCTGTCCTTGCTTTTCCTTGAAAAGTTGGTGCATTTTACTCAGTCCCCAAGTAGCATCTGCAGGTGATTCTGCCTCACCCTGCCAGCTGTAAGTGAGACAGAGAATGGGAGTGAGATTGGGAGACAGAGGCTGTCACTGGAGAGATGCTTTATAGACCCCCCACTTCCCTTTTGCAACTAGCAATATTCCTTTCTTAGTTAATTCCTTAGCTACCCAGCAGGGGAAAAACAAACCTCAGAAAACTGTTAAAGCATTGAAGAGTGCTTAAGGGATAAGTGAAACAAAACTGAAAGATTTTGCCATGACCCCCCGAGGAAGAGAGAATAGGAGGAGAGAGAGACTGAGTATGAAGAGGCCATGAATCAGACCGACGTGGAGGGAAAGAAAGAATGGGAGTCCAACTGTGACCCATGAAGACTGAGGAGTAAACCCCAGTGGCAGGCAGGCTTTCTTCCAGAAGCTCTGTAGCATCTATCACTGTCTTACCTTCCCAGCCACCACCAGATTCAGGCCACAAGGATCCCAGTTTTCTTTATTCAGCGGACGTGGGGCCAGGGATCCTTAACTCAATTGGATAGGAGAATAAAAGCATGAAAATATTCCTGGTGTTCCCAGCAGTGATCCTGGTCATCCGAATCCAGAAACACATTGCTAAACATCGTGCTAGATGTCAAAATATTTCTAGTGGTGCTTGTGGTACATGTTAAGTTAGAGAACCTGGTATGACATTCTGGTTTGCAACTGATTTCTGGGGTGGCATTACAATGTCAGTTGTCTTAGGAGTTAAAAATGTTGGCCGGGTGCAGTGGCTCACACCTGTAATCCTAGCACTTTGAGAGGCCGAGGCAGGTGGATTGCCTGAGCTCAGGAGTTCGAGACCAGCCTGGGCAACATGGTGAAACTCCATCTCTACTAAAATACAAAAAATTAGCCAGGCGTGGCGGCATACGCCTGTAGTCCCAGCTACTCGGGAGGCTGAGGCTGGAGAATCGCTTGAGCCTGGGAGGTGGAAGTTGCAGTGAGCCGAGATCACGCTACTGCACTCCACCCTGAATGACAGAGTGAGACTCTGTCTAAAAATAAAAATAAAAATTGGGAGTCTTGCCCGAAAATTTAATACTCATGTGAAATACATTCCAAACAATTGACTTCTGCAATGCAGCCCTACAAGTTGGAGATTGCTTGTTTTTATATTCCTTTTGCCAAAGTTACTAAAATTACTGGTCTAATAGAAATCAAAAATAATATATTCTTTTGACTCAACAGCATGGCAGCATCTTCAAATCCAGAGCTTGATTTTAGAGTCAGTATGACTTCACTGGGCATTTTATAGACCCAAAGAGAAGGAGTTGGCAAGTCATCCTGTATGGCAAGGTTAATGGAAAAAAAAATCCACTTTTAGCTTTATAATTAAAGTAGCCCTGTATAGTTTAATTATCAATGTGAATTGCAGCACAGGTGAAATACTGATCAAACCTGCTAATGTCACAAAACTGAGAGAAATAGCAAATATGTTAGAAAACACACACTACTATTTTGATCCTCCACCTCTTCAATCTCCATCATCCAAAATGGGAGCAATTTGGAGGATCATGTTGTATACAGAATGGAGGAAAAACCTGGAATGTTTAGTCTGGAAGAGAAAAGACTTGTTAGTGGTGAAGAGGAAGAAAGTCATTAAGTACAAATGGTTCCTTCTGATTTGGTCCATGAGGGCTCTGGTGAACATACCTAAGACTAATGGTCGTAGATTTTCTCCAATATAAAAAAGAATAATGGAATTCTTCAAAAAATGAGATAGTAAGCTCTTTTTACCCTATGTATTCAAAAGATGAATATCATGAATCAGGTATAGGAGATTCTTACACTGGGTGCAAGGTTAAAGTACATGATATCCAAGTCTCTAAAAACTCTGTAAGTCCATGAAAATTGTAATTACTACTGTCTCTTTCTTCTCCAAGCAATATGATATCCTCAAAATTAGACGCCAATGAGAAAATGCAAGTGGATGCTAAGACCCCAGTTGGTTTTACAATTGGGCAATCAAGTTTTAAGTGTTCTTGATGGAACCAGCCAACCTGAGACAGCCCATTTCCTTAGTCATGGAGATGTACTTTTGGAAACAAAAACCTGTAGTAGGCATAAATCAGTCCAAGCCAGTGACTTTCCAAGAGGGTGTGATTACAAACGAGACAAAAATTATCATAGCTCAGAAGGGGAAAAGAAAGCAGAACTCATTATCCTTATAAAATATGTCCTTTGATTCTTCCTTCTACTCTATTGCACACACTGTTTCTTAGGCTGTCTAGTTGTCAGTGAGGTCAAGATAATGTAGTATATCACTCATTTTCTTTATATTGGCTTTAGAGAGACAGCCAATATTAGCCATTCCAGTTTCTTTTTATAATAACTACTACTTAAGAAGTTCAAGTTTCTCAATGTTGGAAATCATTTAAAGTTCTCTAGTATGCAGCAGTAGCTTCTGCTTGATCTTTATAAGTAGTAGCTTCAAGATATTGCAGTATGATTATATAAGAGGTCAAAATGGAAGTCTGTTTTTCTTCTTTGTAACACCCACCAAACGTAATTATTTGATCATTGTTGACTGTCTAAAGTGCAAATTCCATGAAAGTGTGGGCAATTTACCTGTTCTATTCAGCATTCCATTGCCAGCACCTAGCACAGTGTTAGCACTCAAACAATATTGATTTGAACGAAGAAATCTATCAGATGAATGATTGCCTGCCCCTCCGATACTCTTCTTATTTCCCACATAACACACACACTCTGACTTTTCTCAGGCAGTGTCTTAAAAGAATAGAAGCAACCAACATTTTTTTCACTCAAATTTCAGAAATAATTTTTTTGTCCCTTTGTCTTGGATCAGGGCAAAGATTCTATTTTTTCTTTTTACATTACTTCATTAATTCTTGTTATTAACTATATCAAATAGGCACTGGGATGGTTCATAATGATATAATAACAACTCATCTGGCATTCCAGCTCTCACTGTTGTACAATGAGAATGCTTCCAAGTCCCAAATGCGAGAATGAGCTTCCCAAGTAGGTAAATACCACCTCATGGGACAGTCCAGACAAACAGCCTCATCCAAAAAATTAAGTAAATATGAACAATCTCCTATCTCTTAAGTATCTTCTGATGCCTTTCCAGGCAACAGCTACCTGGGGACTGGGAGGTAGGCAGATTAGTCCGGTCCTGTAATTTTGCCAGAAGTCAGACATAACCTAGTTTCTAATCCAGGATAATCTCACAATAGAACTATATTTGTCTGTATATTATTTACTTATGTCATAATTATCTCCATATTTCATTTGGTCTTTGTGAACACCGTGACGTATTAGGCTTCCTAGAGAAAAAAGCAGCAAGAGACTTCATACACCACTGCTAAATCTTGTATTTGCTCTGGGAGAAACAGATTTGGAGTGGAAACTAGGTGAGAAGAAAGTTTTGTTTCCTCTGCATCCCACCATCCACACCCACCTCAGTCCACAGGGTCAATTTCTTTAAAATTTAAGGAGGAACTAGTGCAAAAGAGAGTCCCCCCTCCCCCACTACTATAGGAATTCCAAGTAATCTTAGGCAAGAGAATAAATTCGTAGTGGTACCATTGCTTAAAGCCCAGATTTTCCTGATTACCCGAACAGTGCTTCTTGCCATTGAGAACCAGATCTGAATGTGTGGAAGTTCTTCATCCGCTCAGTAACTAGACTTCCTGTACACTGAGATGAAACCAATGTATCTCTTTGTGCTCCCTCTGCTGGTTAGCTGAAAGCTTAATGTGACAGAGCAAAGCGATTCAGAAAATTTTGCAATAAATCAATCATTGTCACTTTCTAGATCATAGACGAAAGTTTTAAAAAAATGAATACGAATCATGGAAACTGTGGCATCATATCAGATAATAGCTCATTTAAAGTTAATCCAAATCTGGGAGGAAAGAGGGAGGACCTAGAAGCAAAGGGCGTCTAGATATTCCAACAAGCTGCTAGGTTTGTGTTGGGACTCTGGAATGTAATCGAAAGCTTGACGGGAGTAAGAATGATTGATCCCGTTACTGCTCATGCATTCATGTAAGATGATCACTTCAACAAAACACTCTGCAATGGCGATTTTGTAAAATGTATTATAATTATAAGGGAACAACATCTGTTTTGGGGACACAAGGTAGAAAAATTCTATCACAGTCATGCAGGGTCAACAAAAAACTGACATTTAAAAACGGTTTCATACAAAGATTCACAAAAATATATACAGTTCACCCTTGACAATGCAGGGGTGTAGGAGTGTTGACGACTGCATAATCAAAAATTTGCATATAACTTTTGACTCCCCCAAAACTTAACTACCAATAGCCTACTGTTTTTTTTTTTTTTCTTTTGTAGCAAGAAGGTGTGTTTGCTACCCTTTATTCTTTTTTAAAAAAACTTTTATTTGAAGTTCAGGGATACAAGTGTAGGTTTGTTGCACAGGTAAACCTGTGTCACGGGGGTCTGTTGTACAGATTATTTCATCACCCAGGTATTAAGCCTAGTACCCATTAGTTGTTTTTCCTAATCCTCTTCCTCCTCCCATCCTCCAGCCTCTAAAAGGCCCTGATGTGTACTGTTCCCCTCTATGTATCCATGTGTTCTCATCATTTAACTCCCACTTATAAATGAGAATATCTGGGATTTGGTTTTCTGTTCCTGTGTTGGTTTGCTGAGGATAATGGCCTCCATCTTCATCCATGTCCCTGCAAAGAACATGATCTCATTCTTTTTTATGGCTGCATAGTATTCCACAGTGTATATGTACCACATTTTCCTAATCCGGTCTATCATTGATGGACATTTAGGTTGACTCCATGTCTCTGCTATTCTGAATAGTGCTGAAATAAACATATGCATGCATGTGTATTTATAATAGAATGATTTATATTCCTGTGGGTATGCATCCTGTAATGGGATTGCTGGGTCGAATGGTATTTTTGTCTTTAGGTCTTTGAGGAATCACCACGTTGTCTTTCACAATGGCTGAATTAATTCACACTCCCAACAGGGTAAAAGCATTTCTTTTGACTTTTAATAGTAGCCATTCTCACTGGCATGAGATGGTACCTCATTGTGGTTTTGATTTGCATTTCTCCAATAATCAGTGATGCTGTGCTTTTTTTTCCATATGAATTTTGGCCACATGTATATCTTCATGTCCTTTGCCCAACTTTTAATGGGGTTGTTTATTTTTTCCTTGTAAATTTAAGTTTGTTATAGATGCTGGATATTAGGCCTTTGTCAGATGCATAGTTTGCGAAATTTTTCTCCCATTCTGTAGGTTGCCTGCTTACTCTGTTGATAGTGTTTTTATACTCTCAACAAAGTAAATAGAAGCACTTTAGTTTAATTAGATTCTATTCATCAATTTTTGCTTTTGTTGCAATTGCTTTTGGCATCTTTGTCGTGAAATCTTTGCATGTGCCTATGTCCTAAATGATACTGGCTAGGTTGTCTTCCAAGGTTTTTATAGTTTTAGGTTTTACATTTAAGTCTATAATCCATCTTGAGTTAATTTTTGTATATGGTGTAAGGAGAATGTTCAGTTTCAATCTTCTGCATATGGCTAGCCAGTATCTCACATACATTCCAGTTGGGAAACTGGACATAAACCTCTCCATCATGCAACACAGTAAGATCTACAACAGTAGTATGTGTAAAGTGCAGTGAAAATGCAAAGAAGAAAGAGATTTAAATAGTCACTATCTTTTTTTTTTTTTTTTTTTGAGACAGACTCTCTCTGTCACCAGGCTGGAGTGCAGTGGTGTGATCTTGGCTCACTGCAACTTCTGCCTCCCAAGTTCAAGAGATTCTCCTGACTCAGCCTCCCAAGTAGCTGGGACTACTGTCATATGCCACCATGCCCAGCTAATTTTTGCATTTTTAGTAGAGACGGGGTTTCACCATGTTGGCCAGGATGGTTTTGATCTCTTGACGTCGTGATCCACCCGCCTCGGCCTCCCAAAGTGCTGGGATTACAGGCGTGAGCCACCGTACCCGGCCCATTTTTATATTGATTTAGAATTTATGATTAGCCTCCATATATATTTTTTAAAAATTATCAAAACAGTTCTGGTAGATAAATGGGACTAGTAAATAGTCCCCAATGTATAGGAGAACCAGAGGCTTAGAGCATTTAAGTGACCCAGCAAATGAAATGTACCTTTTATCCTTTTTAAGAAAACCAGAACAAAGTGATCCTATTTTTCTGGTCCCACATTTATTTTCCAAAATTCTCCAGAAATTTCACCTAGTGCCCTCAGATATGTATGACTGAATCACTTTAGCATCAAGAGACATAATCCCTCCAGGCTTGTTGGTGTGAATTCATTTAAAGCAACTTTGCCACTGCTAGGTCAGCAGGTCTTGGTCTGCAGGACACCTTTGCAAGTTTGAAGTCTATGAACAGAACTTACCTAGGGCCTTCTATTATCACCTGTTGTTCTCTGGTAACTTTACAATGTCTTTTGGCAGTCAGCTTAGCCATCACTCTTCCTTTCCTCTTGACTGGGCTTTAAAATGTCTCCTTTATGTTGAATTTTATCTCCAATTCCCAGACTTTTTTCCCCTCTCTTCTCCAATATCTGACAATAAAATCTCATAAGATTGGTTGCGCTAATAATAAAATGAAGCAAAATTCTTGGACATGTCACCATTAATTGCTTTCAAATTTTGCCGTTTCTTTACAAAAATTTGTTTCTTTATTTCCTCTTTCAAAACAAACCTGAGTTATTGAACATCTGGGCTGGAATTTCTGCTGAAGAAAAATATTCAGAGGCTCTTGAAGGGTGTCCAAATTTTCAAGGGTTTTTTTTTAAGTAGTGAAACCACTCGTCTGAAAGAAAGAATTCTTCCCCCCACTTAAGTGTTTTTTGTCATGTGCACTGGTGAACAACTTGCATTTAGGGTATGAGTTATATCTGAGGACAAAGAGTCATGGATTCTTTTGCACTATCTTCAGTAATTTAATTAGAAGAGTTTATAGGTCTTTTAATGTAGAATCATAACATCATATGAGAAAACACTGAAATCTGATGATTTTTAAAAGTCGTATATGGATTTGCACATTATTCTCAAGAGAGAAAAATCAGAACTTATTCAAGCTGTACTTTAATCATTCTCTTCATGAATGTCACTGTTAACTTGCACAAAACATTTAAACATTATCTGTTTCGGCCAGGCGCAGTGACTCTTGCCTGTAATCCCAGCACTTTGGGAGGCCGAGGTGGGTGGATCACCTGAGGTCTGGAGTTTGAGACCAGCCTGGCCAACATGGTGAAACCCCATCTCTACTAAAAATACGAACATTAGCCAGGAGTGGTGGGCACCTGTAATCCCAGCTACTTGGAAGGCTGAGGTAGGAGAATCACTTGAACCCAGGAGGCAGAGGTTGCAGTGAGCCAAGACTGTGCCATTGCACTCCAGCCTGGGCAACAAGAGTGGAACTCCATCTGAAAAAAAAAAAATTATCTGTTTCAGCCTGTCTCTTAAGGAAAGCCACCACCAGTTTTGTGTTTCCAACATCAATCGATTTCAAAAATCAACACAGTAACAATCTCAAGTAACAGGGTTAACTAACAGGTGTAGGTTCAGAGCTTTTTTTATTGGGCATATCTTATTTGCATTCTCTTCCACTCTGGACTCAACTGAGGAACCTTCCACAGGGTATGGAATCTGGCTTTCCAAAGAGCCATCAAAGGGCCAGATGACAGAACTGGAAGTGCAGGGGAGTAACTTTGATTGGTGGGAAAAAGGATATGAGAAGATATGGGGACAGTAAGTCGCTTCTTATGAACTGCCCCAAGGCATGGGTCCATACAGCCTGTCCACAGATACCTTGCTTGGATGTAGAGACCACTTGCCACATTACCTGCTGGGTTTCCAGGTTCCCTGGGAAGCAGTAGCCACTGCATTGCCCCTTAGCCCTCCTACCTTTTCTTTCTCCTTACTCTCACATCAGCAAGTAACCTCTGCCTCACACTGTTTTCCAGGGAACTCTGACTAAAAATACCTACTAACCAGTATATTAAATGTTCATTTCAATCCAGTATAGCTTTTGTGAACCTACTATATGAAAGGCGCTATATTGGATACTATAAGGGAATTAAAGTTGAATAAAATTTAATCCTTGACTTTTGGCACTAATGGTCTAGAAGAGAAGCTAAAACAATTGCATAGGCAGCGTAGCTCTGGAAAACAATTCAGGAGAGTTGGGTTCTAGGTCTGGCTCTATTGGTCGCTGGCTGATATTTAATCTTGAGCAAGACATTTACTCTTTCTGGATCTCAGTTCCCTTACCTGTAAAATACAGTTGTCTTAGGTAACCTCTAACGTGTCTTCCACAACTAAAATCCTGTGATTTTATAAATTTAGTCGAATAGAAGTAAGACTAAAGTGCAATCCACATTCTGTGGGAACCCAGGACTTAAGGATTTGGGAAGCCTTTGGGAAGAATAAGGCATTTGATCTGAGACTTGAAGGATTTGTAAGATTTTGATAGGCAGGGAGCCGATGAGCATGTCAAGCAGAAAGAAAAGCACAAACAAAGAAGTGTAAAAGGAAGATTGCAATGTGCATTCAGGAGAGCTGTGAATAGTCCAGTTTGGTTGAAGCAAGGCGGAAATTAAGTTGTCTAAATTAAAGAGGTTGGTAAATTAGAAATGGAAGATGTCGACTGCCATGTTAAAAATTTGAGCTTTAACGGGTATTCATTGACCCAACATATCTATGGAACACCTACTATCAGAGAGTGAGTGAGGTGCCGAGAACATAGAAATAAAGAAAATATAGTAGCTGCCCTCAAGAATCCTCAAGGGGCTTATCAGCAGTGGGCAGGGAAGTGGTAATCACAAGTGAAGCTAGTGTAAAAAATGCTGTAACAAATGAAACTGAAGTGGAGGGAAGGGAAGTGTGGGGCATTTCAAGGTGCAATTAACATAAAAGAGGCAGAGGAGGAGTCAATGATAACAGAAGTAAGGACAATGGGAAAAAAAGAAGCAGAAGCAGTTTTGTTAACAGAAAGGTGAGTTCATTTTGGATGCTGACTTTGAGGTGCTCCCAGACAACCAGGCAGAAATGTCTAACTGGTAGAAAAATTACTGGCGTGTGGCTAGCTTGAGATGTTGGCGCAAGTGATATGAGTATATTCTGTGAGTGATTCATAGGTCTGGAGAGATGTGTCAAGAAAGAAAACAGACAGAAAAGAAGATCAAGGGGAGTAGTTTGGGGGAATGCCCACATTAAACAGTCAGAAAAAGTAGGAGGTGTAGAGCAAGAAGACAGAGTCAAACTATCAGAGTTGTTCGATAACCAGCACAAAGGATGTCGAGGGATGAAAGAATTTCAAGGAAGATGAGAGCGGTGAATTAAATCAGAGCCTCCTCAAGCTTAGTCGACCAAATGCATCCAAATCAGTTGAGACATGTATTTAAAATACAGAATTTGTGTCTACATGGATCCTCAAGAAACTGTTAACAAGGATTGCCTTAGGAGAGGAAATGTAAGGAAGCTAAGGGGAAGTGACATGGTTTGGATCTGTGTCCCTGCCAAAATCTCAGGTCAAATTGTAATCTTCAGTGTTGGAGGTGGGGCCTGGTGGGAGGTCATTAGATCAGGAGGGGCAGATATCCCCTGTAGTGCTTTTCTCATGATAGTGAGTGAGCTCTCATGAGATCTGGTCGTTTAAAAGTGCGTGGCACTTCCCCACCCCCTTCCTCCACGCCTACTTCCCTT
Source organism: Mandrillus leucophaeus (assembly GCF_000951045.1). Classification (NCBI taxonomy): domain Eukaryota; kingdom Metazoa; phylum Chordata; class Mammalia; order Primates; family Cercopithecidae; genus Mandrillus; species Mandrillus leucophaeus. The sequence continues at coordinate 1,855,263 of NW_012109808.1, read as the reverse complement.
TCACCTTCTGCATAATTGTAAGTTTCCTGAGGCTTCCCCAGAAGCCAAGTAGATGCCAGCATCGTGCTTCCTGTACAGGTTGCATAACTCTGTGCCAAATAAACGTCTTTTCTTTATCAGTTACCCAGTCTTAGGTATTTCTCTATCGCTTGTAAAAACAGACTTATACAGGAAGGGTGGATTTAAGTATTGTTTAAATTTTTACCCAATGCATGATTTACCTAACTGAATAAATACATTTAAATTAAAGTTCAAATGGGAGTTTGGATTTTAATGCTGACAATAAGTCAAAAGAGGCCTCTACCTCAGACCGAAAAGGTGAGAATTTTCAGGAAGGGGGCCAAGGAAATAGTATTTTTAAGTTGTCCTGGCAATTTTAATCTGTTGTCAAATTTGCAGACTCCTAGAGTAGATAATTTCTAATGGAACTTCAAGTTCTTAGAATAAAGGTATTGTGGCTAAGTAGGAAAGGGAAGGGCAATATTTTCATATACAGAGATCATCCAGAAGACTTCAGAGGGCCTTATATCAATGAGATGGCAAGTTTTGGTAGAAGGCTGGAGGCAGCAGAAGTCAGTCTGAAAGGAATGAGGAATAAATAGACGATGAAGAAACAGTGGCAGTGAAGAATATAAGAAAGAAAGGAAGATGCTAGTATCTGAGGCATAGCAACATCGAGCAACAAGGTTAGCATTGACTATGTAAGCTAATTAAGGTACTAGTCTGCCAGCTACCAGAAGGGGGCAATAGAGAGCTTTCAGAGCTGCGTGACCTGATGGAGAAACCCCAGGTGAATCGAGCTGTCAATTAAAAGCATGGGATGCAATAAAAAGATTTTGTTTTTTAATTTTTAAAAAGTGTGGGATGCAGCATAAGACTTGAATCAAGCTTAGAACATAATTAATGCTTAAAACATAATTAATGTAAGAAAATTCAACTAGGGTTGAAGTATAGAAACAAGCAAACAAAGGATTCAGGGAGTCACTGGGAAGTAATCAAATTAGCCATGAGTCATAAGTGCAGACATCAGGCAAGAGCCAGAGTGCTTTAGCAAATTGCCTCATGGGGGACCAATCTTCCAATGGAACTGGCATCTGGGAAGCACCAGGATTGCTTTGGTTGGCTTTTAAAAAGGCTTATAAATGCAGGAATGGTAAACTGCAATATTTCACAGAAGGAGATATAGAATACAATCCTTAGATTCAGGAAACTAAGAGAGATATTACTGTTTCCTTTTTTTCTTTGTTTCTAAGGATACAGGAGGCTTGAGATAATTTACATACAGAGGAGAACAAACCTGAGAAAAAAGAAAGGTGGATAGTGCTTGAATATTGGGAAAAATAGACTGACAATTGAATTTTCTTAAAAGATACTGAACATTCTCAAGTACTTTCTGAAGCAACTGTGTTCAGCAATAATAATTTTGTTTCTGCAATGTGGTGGACTTTGTGCAAGACATCGTGGAATAACTAATCAGAGGGACAAGGTTTACCATTTTCTCAGAGCTTATAATCTTGAAGATGATACAAATTAACTTATAATTAAAATAGTATGATTGATAGAATGAGGCCAGGAGCAGTGGCTCATGCCTGTAATCCCAGCACTTTGGGAGGCCAAGGCAGGTGGATCACCTGAGGTCAAGTGTTTGAGACTAGCCTGGCCAACATGTTGAAACCCCATCTCTACTAAAAATACAAAAAGTAGCCAGGAGTGGTGGTGGACACCTGTAGTCTTAGCTACTTGGAAGGCTGAGGCTGGAAAATCGCTTGAACCCAGGAGGTGGAGGTTGCAGTGAGCCGAGACTGCGCCATTACATTCCAGCCTGGGCAACAAGAGCGAAACTCTGTCTCAAAAAAAAAAAAAAAAAAAAAAAATGAATGATAGAACGAGGAAATATACAGTGAGTTAGCTATGTATAATAGCTAATTTTGAGATTGAGAAAAGTTAGAGAAAACCTCCTGGAGAAACCGATGTCTAATTTTAATGTAAAGTTAATAGTGTAGGATCTATCTCTATCTCTATCTCTCTCTCTATCTATATTTTTTTTTACCACTTCTCTTCAGTACCCAATATAGTCCCCAAGACAATAAATATCTGGACAATGAGTAATCTAGGAACTGAAAGATGAAGACTTCCTGGAAGTCTACATAATTCCCAAACCTTCCCACTATGACCGCTGATAAATGTTAGATAAAACATAACAATTATTTCAAACGAATAGCTGAACTCTCTAGAAATCCAAGAACTCCCCAGATATTATGAAAGAACTGAAAACAGAGTAACAAGCTCTGTGAGTGCTCAAGAAGTAGAAAGATGATCATGGGGAAGGAATCGCCAACCTCAGGACCCTGGGAGTTTGGATTTTAATGCTGACACTAGGTAAGAAGAGATGGCAGCACATGTGACAGGTAGAGTTGGAATTCAGATATTGCTACAGAATTAGGAATGTCAAAGTGCTGTACACTTAGTGAAAATGTGAGTCAGCAAAGATCTTCCCACTGACCAAAGTTTGTATATCCCTTGTGTATACTCTGTTTTGTTGTTGTTGTTGCAGAGGCATATTTATTGACATGCAAAGATGTTTACAATATACAACTGGGGGGAAGCAAGTTACACACATATTTACAGTATGATCTTGTTTTAGCTTCTTAACCATCAGAAAACCTCAAAGAATATCACCCCATATTTTCACACATAGACACTTTCATTTCAGCTCAGATCAGGGATTATAATTCCCACCATGAGTCTTAGAAAACTCAGCCATAGCCTAAACGTTCTGGATATGCTTTCTGGTCCATACCAATGACCAAGAATCACTATCTTGTAGACTGGTATAGCAGCCTCTTCCAGCTTTGCTGTTTTGTATTGTGGAAGCTGTAATTCTGGGTCTAAATTTCTCCAATTATGTTTATTCTGTCCTGTTAGCTGGTACAAATGCAGAAATGCCCAGTCTTTTCTACTAGTAAAAGATAAAGCCCTTTGGCCTTTCATAGGACACACAGGAGAATAAATCATAAATGATTAAAAAATTAAGGCATGATTTTGCAAGGAGGAAAAAAGCAATTACCTTTTAAATTCAGGGTATAAAACAATGTACAGGATGATTTCAGCTCTTTGGGGAAGATAAAGTACAAATGGACAGAAAATGATACAAAGGACATCGAACAAGTTCCCCTTGCTGATGACTCCAAATCTCTATCTTACTCACTGAACAAAGTTTGGGGCACCTACTACTTCTGACACTGCCACATAAAAACCATCTATTCATCTCAGACTTTTCTCCTGACCTCCAGCCAGATGCAGCCAAATGTCTAATGGACACATGCATGTGGAGGAAGTTAAGAATTGTTACACCTGGCATGGACATCGTCCATTGCAAAATTAAACTATTAAAACCAGTCTCTGAGCTTTGAAGGCTGTCACCTCAAAATGTCCTTCAGGAGGACTGTAAAGTAGTATGGTGAGATGGGTTCTGGTGTCAGATAAAACAGCTATGCCACCTGCCTGCTGTGGGAATCCAGGAAAAAGTATTTAGCTTCTCTAATTCTCATTGGAGGGTACCCAGACTGAGTTCTAATAAAAATACAAGTACCTAGCTCACAGGATCACTGTGATAGAGGAAAAAAATAAACTTGCAAAATATGGTGCCAACGCAGTATCTGACATAGAATAGGCACTCACAAAATGTTTCCACCCTTCTCTTTTGTGAGATGACTGACATAAATGAAACAGCCTGACAATTTAAGAGTTATAAATGTAGAAGCAAAATTAAAATTGAACAAATAATACATTTTGTCTGAAATTCTGGGTCATTTCTGTGTTGCGGAATGAGTATCTGATACACCTGGAATAGGAGAAAGACAGTAGTTTCTCTTACATTAAACAGCCTATAGTAACCCCTGCCTCCTTTATGTAGAGAGTGCACATTTGGCCATGAGTGTATATGTGCACACACACACACTGTCACACACACTCACTCTCTCTCTAGGTATTGTTAGTTATTTGTGTGTGTGTGTATGCCTTACTTCTATAACTAGAATACAAATTCAAGGATTTTTTTTTTTTTTTGCCATTTTAAGCTGCAGATGGATCTAAGCAGATACCAATGAACAAGTTAGCTTACTTACAATGAACTGGTTCACTATCTTAAATAAAATGTGAAAAATATGCCAATCTAGACAAGATAAAAATCAACAAACCTTTTCAGCCCAAGATATGATTTCATCTGATATCCCCAAAATAATTTAGCTTAAACTTAGAGCTTCTCACAGGTAACTTTGTGTTAAAGATGCAATGTATAACTTGTACACTGTAATAACCAAACATGATACAAGGCTCTTTGGGAATGTACAGCCTGCTAGAGTTTGGAGATGGTTCAAAGTATTCTATCTCTGGTTCATTTTACATTGTTTCAATAATCCCTTTAACTTCCCTGAAAATGCCCATGAGCGTATTATAACTCAGGTGATCAACAACTACAATTGAGCCCTTTCTGATATGCTCCTTTATGTTAATAAATACGGCCACACCACTAACAAGATTGGTTTTTGCCTCTTTATGGTTAAAGATGAGTTTTGAGGCTGCCAATGCCTTCATATTGATCGTGTCTCTGGCTGCAGTTGGATTTTCAGGCATATTTAAAATTACTTTCAAAACAAGATTTCTGGCTTTGTACTTTCCCGAGGATGGCAAATGAAAAAGCTCTGAAAAGTCACTGGCAACAATGTAGTGATGGACGAAATCCATAGTCAGTTGCCCCAGTATCTTTAATTCGGATTGCTGTCCGGGTGAGTTCAAAGGAAATGACGTGGTGTCTTTACATATGCTTAACATGTAATTCAATTTTGTGTTGTCTTTCATCCCCAGAAGGAGGATTCAGAGTAATTACTCATAAGAAAATTAGTAATTTTCTCATTTCTGTGGAGAGAAAACTGAGCAAGCTTTCAATAAGCGTCATTATACCATTTCATTAATAAACTCTTGGACAAATGGGTGAACGTTATGGATACCCATTGCAATCTGTACTCTTTTATGAACAAGAGGATCAGTAGTTGACTTAAGTAAGCTAACAAGTTTTTCAAATTCCTCAGGGTCCACATAGCATTCCATTTTGCAAGGGCAAGCAAATGGCTTAATCCCATTTACCTCCCTATCCTGATTTGGTGTCTAATCTCATCTATGGTCTGGATGCAAGGGTCAGAACAAAAAGGACACTCAAGGACAGGCTGTGAGCATGAGCAAGTGTTCCTAGAAGGGCAGGCTGCTGCCACAGGCCAAGAATAGGAAATTTCTTCAGCTAAGCCCAGAACAACATATGAAGGAGGGCTTGCCTCAGATGCCTAGGATCTAACCTGAACACTGCTGGAGTTACAGCAGGGCTTTTGGGCCAGATAGTTACCTCAGAACAGTCCTCGGGCTATTTTTTTTTTTTTTTTCATTAATTTCATCCACAGGCTGAGGTCTAACTATCCTGCTCACAGGTTTAGGATTAGGGTCGAAACTAGTATCATCTCCTTCCCAAAACCAGTTCCCAATGACATTCTCTTCCTCCTCTTCCTCAGCCCCAGACCTAGATTTGCAACAGGCCCCAGCCACAGGCTCCAACTCCTCAGCACTGACCTGAGCACCAATTTCAGGTTTATCATTCTTAGCACTGGAATGATTACCAGCCTCTTCTGCATTTCAGAACCAGGAACCGATAGTGGCCTCTTCCTCAGCCCAGACTCAGGCATCAACACCAGCCCCATTTTCACAGGTGGAGCTGGAGGACTCATTCCTAGCCTTGGGACTGAAATCTCCAATGGTTTTGCCCAGAGCCTTAGGCTCTGACAGAGCTCCTTCCTTCATCTCAGCAACAACCTTATTCTTAGACACTGCCTTCATCTCTGCCACTGCATCTGTTGGAGACCCTGGCTTGTCTTTTGCTTTGGCCCAGTTCTTGGCTACAGGCCTAACCACACCAGTAGCCTCCCTCTCTTCTGTAGCTTTAGCTTGTATAGCAGACTCTTTTCAGTTTTGGCCTGGGCTCTTGGCTTATTCTTAGTCCCAGTCATGGTTTGAAGCCCAGTTATATGGCCCTGTCCCATCTTGGCCTTGCTTCTCAATGTGTCCTAGGTTGATGTCTTAATACACTTTCACTGGGTCAGGGAAAAACTTGGTAGCAAGAGTTCAAGTCAACTTTCAGTTCAGCAGTCACTATGTTCTCTTTCCAAACATGCAGCCTCTGTCAATGATACAGAGGGCAGAGGGACGTTTGGGCTAGGGAAGAGTGATTGTTCCCTAGTGCAGACCTGCTGAAGCTGATGGTCTTCCGACAATCCAAAGCCACCACAGCCCCCAGCGGAGATGGACCTTGGATCCAAATGAATAGTTTTTGTTCTCTTTCTTAGTTAACTTCCTAGTGAACAGCTACCTACAGATCTCTACAGGAACCTAGAAAGGAACAGCCCTCATCACCACCTATGTCAGTCTGCTCATATAGCAGGGGTCATCAGGAGATGCTATCCTTCCCACAAAAGAAGAGTCCTCTAGCTAGAGAAGAGTCACAGTGTTCACAGGCCCAGGGCCCAGGTCATCAGCCTCCCCATCCTCTCCTTTGCTCTCCTCTGGCTGCTCCTCACTTGGATTCCCACTGCTTTCCCCACAATCTGAATGGCAAAGAGGCATCCTGCCCCCCACGCCACTGCATCAAACTCAATATTCTATTTTTTAAAAAGCCTTCTTGAGAATCTGGAACCATGCACCTGCCCATAAACTTGCGTGTTTTGGTTGGCATTTAAACTACTGGATGGCTGAGACACCTCCCAAGCTGAGATCGTATCATAAAATATATCCCTGAGCAGTGAAATACATGATGTTGCTGTTGGAAACAAATGTGGAACTCCCTGTAAGCCATTTTCTCAATAATAAATGAGTTTATAATCCTAAATTATAAAATAAAACGTAACAATTCACCATGAAAGAGCCATTAAGATCTCACAATTATCATACTGACACCCCCAAGAATTACAGGGAATAGAATGATTTCAAAGTGACTGTAAAGTAAATTTGTTTAAAATAATTCAAGATGTAAAAGATATGATCAAAACCACAAAAAGGAACAGATATATGAAACAGAACAGACAACTGAAATATAACAGAAATGGATTAGACAGAAGAGTAGTTAACTGAAGAATAGTGGCCTGGAAATGTATGTAAAGCTAAGAAATTAGATAAAATGTAGCACAGAGAGATATCATATTAGAAAACACAAAAGAGAAGTTAAAAGGCAAGAATGAAAGATGGATGATCCAACTTACATGTAATAGGACTCACATGAGAAAAGAATAGAGAAAATAAGGACAGACAATATTATAGAGATAATGGCTAAGAACTTCTCATTCAAAATAGAACAATGAATTCAAAGCAGGGTAAATAAAAATTCATCAACATCTACACACATTACAGTAAAACTGTTAAACTTTAAGACAAAGAGACTTTAAAAGCAAGTAAAAGTCAAAGACGAAAGCATCAAGAGAAAGATAACTGAGCTGGTGGCAGATTTCTTAACAGCAAGAGAGGGTACAAAACAATAGAATTCTATCTTAATCCCTGAGTGGGGATAGAAGGAAAAAGTGGATAGTGGCAGAGCTTTAACCGTTTCTGTGACATTTTATTTATTTAAAAAATAAAAGAGAAAGCTAAGTTAAAGCCAATTGTTAACTTCTGGTTAATTCTGATGGTAGCACATAGTTATCTGTATTGCTAATTTTGTGCTTTCATATGCATTAAGGATGGGAAAGGGTTAATTATAGAAATAAAAAGAGTGGAAATAAAGAACGTCCCCATAAAAAGGAATAGCTTGTGGAAGCAATAAGAGCAGCAGAGTGAATGGCACATTCTAGGATGTAAAAATAGTTCGAAGTGGCTGAAATAAAATTCTAGAATATAAAAATGGTTCAAAGTGACTGAAATAATAGAAGTGACTGACGTGGAGGGAAACTAGTAAAGGATCTGCCTGAAAAGAGAAGCAAGCAGGGCCAGATCACAGGGCCTTCATAAACCATGTGAAGAGTCTGAAATTTTCTGAAGAGTAATGGAAGCCAATAACGTATTTTACTCAAGAGACCGAGACCCCATCTGCAGTACAGGCTGATCACCCTGACTGCTGTGTTTAGCAAGAACAAAAGAAACTCCATTTCCATTCAGGTGGGAAAAAAAATGTTAGTGGTGAGAACTCAGATGAAAACAAATGAAATGGAGACAGATTCAAGATATATTTAGACTAGTAATAATTAACAATGGATTTGATATTAGGGATGAGTGAGAAGAAAGTATCAAGAATAAACCTATGTGTCTGTTTGTCTTTAAATACTGATTTTATGTTTTTAGTTTTTCTCTTATTTTTAAATAGCGCATATTTTTGGAATATGGTATGCTGTTGTGATACATGTATACATTGTGTAATGATCAAATCAGAGTAATTTGCAAACCCATCACCTCAAATATTTATCATTTCTTTGTGATGAGAACATTCAACATCATCTCTTCTAGCTATTTGGAAATATACAATACATTGTTGTTAACATAGCCACCCTACTGTGCAATAGAACATCAGAATTTATTCCTCCTACCTAACTGACTTTATACCTGTTGACCAACCTCTCCTCATTTCTTCCTCCTCCTACCCTCTGCACAGCCTTTGGTAACCACTATTCTACTCTCTGCTTCTATGAGATCAATGTCGTTAGACTCCACATATGCCTGTTGCTTCTGTGAGATCAATGTTGTTAGACTCCTCATATGCATGAGATCATGCAGCATTTGTCTTTCTGTGTCTGGCCAATTTCACTTAACATGATGTCCTCCAGGTTCATCCACGTTGTTGCAGATGACTGTGCTGTTTTGAGTATCTGGGTAACTGATGGATCCATTCACTGAGATGGGTATACAGATAGTTTTGGCCAAGAAGATAATAGTGTCACCTTTGGAAATGTTAAATGTAAGGAGTCTGTATGATATTTAAGTGGGCAAATGGATGATACAAGTTTAGTGCTCAGAAAAGAGACCTGGCTTAGAGATCTGAAGTTAAAATTCATTAGAGTCTCATTAGATGTGTGAATGGGAGTAGGTGAGGCTGGAGAAGTGTGGCATAAGATAAGAACCTCAAAACCATCCAGCATCATTTAAATGACAGGTAGAGGAAGAAAGAGAAGCTGGTACAGAAAGGCAGATGTGCAAACAGAGAAGACGAAAAAGAAAATGGGTATAGCAGCCACAGAGATGCACCACTCAGATCTCCCTCCAGGAAACAGCTTTCTGTGTAACTGTCAGGAGGCAGTTAGTTGCAAGCCTCCATCTGCAGCACCTGCAGGAACTGTCACAGCGTTTTAACCAAGGCTCTACTATTCCTGGGAAGCCCACAGCCCAGGGCTGGGGCAAGGTAGTGGTGCTACAGCCTGGCCTCTATGCCCAATGTGGGTTCCTCTAACAGGCAGTCTTTGCTCTGGAGCTCCCCATTGGTTTGGCCAAGACTTTTTCAGATCTGTGGCACTGTCTGGGGCTCTCCCCCTTTATCTTTCACAGATGTTATCTTTCAATGAACCACTTGCACTCTTAATTCTGTCTCAGCATCTGCTTCCCAGAATAACTGAACTGATACAGTTGGTACTGGAATTGGTCTGAGAAAGCAGGAGGTAAAATGGGAGCAGATCACTTCCTGAAAGCTGGTAACGAGGATCCCATTCTGGGTGGCACAGGGGGCACAGATAGTCTGTGGCACAAGGTGGCAGTCCAATTACTAAATCTTTAATCAATGATGACTTGGAAGAAAGTTCTGTGAGAGAACTTTCCTGGCCTGTGCAATGTTCATGCTTTAGAAAAGTGCATGTGTCTGTGTGTGTGTGTTTGTGTGTGTGTGTGTGTTGGAGGGATGTTGAGGAGGAGGCAAGGAAGATGAAGGAAAACAATGAATACAAGGATGAAGGAATTAGCTGGATTTTTGTTAAGTCTGAAGCTACCACAGACAGTTAATGCTGAGATAAAGTTGCCAGCAACTGACAAACAATTGAACACTGTATGAGAAGGCCTATGTCTGGTCCAGGGGAATATTAGACAGAGCTGAAGACTAAACTCGGAACTTACAGTTCAGAGTTATACTTTTGTTTATATCTAAGAAAATGGACAAATAAGTCGTGATTTATTCATTGAATCAAATATTGTAGAAAGATTGCTTCGCCCATGTATCAGTTAACATGGAAATCTGGCAACTTGGAATAGGGCCTGAGCAGGACTTTGCAGCACCAGGCTGTGGTACAACCAGCCCTGCCTCTTGGGCCATATGATCTAATAGACTCTATTGTGTTGGAAGAGTGAAAAGTGAAAAAAGAGGTAGTGTGGTGTGGAGTTTATGGCAAGCCTTCATAGAAGAATCAAAATACAGTACTTTGGCGTTCTAGAGTGAGGCCACACCATCTGCAGTGCAGAAAAACACCTCTTGGGGTGCTACTGAGCCCTGTTTGAGACTGAATATTTGACAATGGAAACCAGTAACTATGCATTCTAAACTGCCGCTTGTGAGCTGAGCTCTGTGGAACACATTAAGTGAGAATGTCATGCAGACTCAGCAGCAATTTGTCTAGTGGAAAGTGGTACACCAGGGATCAAACCTGAGCAGTACAACAGGGATCACATGGCCACTTTATGACACATTGAGCCATTTCTTCCTGGAAGGGCCTGTGAATTATTGTCGTGGTAGTAAACATTTATTCTAGATAACTGTTTGCCTTTCTTACCTACAAAGTCCCAGGCAGCACTACTAGCTGGAGGATTTGAAAGTGAGCCACAGACATAGCATTCCATATAACCCAGCATCCGACCATGAGAGACACACTTCACAGAGGAGGAGACGAGTGAGCCTGTGACCATGGGATCCTCTGGTTTTATCACATACCACAGAATCCAGAGGCAGGTAGCTCTACAGAGCAATGCAATAGCCTACCAAAGGCACAACTGGAATGCCAATTTGTAGGCAATTGCCTACATCTTGGCATCTGCCATGGTGCGGTATCATCATGCAGGCTAGACACTGAATCACAAACCTCTATATGGATGTTATCCCAATTAGGAAGAATATATGGGTCTAGGAACCATTGGGCAGAAGCAGGAGAGAGTCCACTTATCACATTCAATGATTCACTGAAAGAGTCTGTGTTTCCTCTTCCTATAATACTAGGCTCTGTGGAGAACTCAGGCTATGACTGCCACTTGGGCATTCAGGAATTCTTGTATACAGAGACCAGCAGGCTGAACGAGGAGTCAATATCTTCTTAGGAGTAACTGACCCTGGTCAGGAGGAAGAAGTAGGGCTGCTGTTACACAATGAGGACAGGGAGAAATATATTTGGAACTCAGATGATCCAGTTGGACATACTTGCTCAATTGTGACTATAGACAAACAAGTGCGATAATCCCAGCCTAAGAAAAGTGTGGTTACTATGGGTTCAGGCCCTCAGAAATGGAAGCTTTGATCTTATCAGCAGATAAGTCATCAAGACCAGCAGAGGTGAAAGCTGAGGGGGAATTTAAAATGAACAGTGGAAGAGGGATGATAAGTACCAATTGTGATCCCAGACAGACCAACTGCAGCAATAGGGGTCAGACTGCTCCCTAAGTTACCTCTTTCAAGTTTCTCCTCAGGAAGACAGGCCCACTGGAATCCTGGATAATCTGTTCCCCAAATGTACGTGGAGAAGCAGATCTATATTGCACAAGGGGTGGGCTGTGGCTGTTGTGGAAGTGAAGGCTCCGTTTAAGAATGCACTTGCTGTTAAGCTGCAAGGAGTGCAGCTGGCACACCTAACCAGCTCCGTATCCTCCCCATTATGCAACAGCAGCCCTGCCTCCTATGCTGCTGAGAAGACCTGAACTAAGGCACCAGGCAATCAAGGAGTGTGATGTGGAGAAAACCAAGGGAAGCAGTCAGCAGTGACAAAAGCCACTGAGCATTCAACTTAGGAAAGGATCTAAAATGTTCTTTGGATTTTGCAACAAAGGTTGTTAACATGACTTTGGCAAGACCTTTTTCAGTTGAGTAATGGGGGCAAAAGCCAGATTGCACCAAGCTAAATGGTGAATGGGGAGTAAAAAAATCAGAAGAGTTTGAACATTTAGCTGTGAAGGGAAGGATAAAGGCAGGGAAGGAGTGGTAGGTGGACGCAAATGTGAGAACTATGGAGTGAAATTTTTTTAGAGGAAAGATATTTGAGTGTGTTTAGATAGCTGTGAAAAGCATCTGAGAGAGTAGTAGAGGGAGAAAAAAGTCAAAATAGGGTGAGGAAACCAAAAGAACATGGATGTAGGTGGAGGCACTCATCTTGTATTGCTATAAAAGTGGAGAAGAAAAGGATGGGTGTAGATGCTTTTAAATGAAATACTTCATTTGTGTTGCTTTGTTTTAATAGTCAAGTTCTTTCAGAATCCCTATATCATAAATTTGTTTTCTTCAAAATATGTGACAAACAATAACCTCCCATAGTCTTACTCTGCTGAATGGGGAAGATTGTCTCTGAATAAGGAGGAGCTCCATAAACATTTGAACAATGATGTCCTTGGTCTTCCTAACAGTTCTCTGAAATAGGACAGGACCATCTTATGGTTTTCCTTTGATAGATACAAAAGCTAAGACACAGAATGATTAAGTGCCTTGCTAAGATGCTTAGGACTTGTGGAAGGTCTCCTGACTTCCACTGTCCATTTCTATTTACCACTCTTACTGCGTAAGTAGTCCTTTCACATAGTCATGCAGTAATTTCCCTGAATTCAGTGGAAAACTGTCCTCTGCTCTTCACCACGACTTTTAGCTGACATAGCTTTATACCAGATAATTTTCCTCTCTATTTTGCTGCTGTTGATAGTGAAGATATTGGATACAATACAAAAAGAAAGCACAATCCGTCCAAGCCACTCTATTTTTTTGGTCATGAAATACATACTTTCTGTAAAGTGCCAACTTTCTTGTGAGTAAAAGGAATCCTTCATAAGTACATTAGACCTTCTATAATCACACAGAACTGAATCAGACAGAGCCTTAAAAGATTCTTTCATGCTTCGTAAAGCACATTTCAGAGCTTCTGGCTTTGTTGTTTTAGATTCCAGGGATTGAGGGTGGTTGTGAAATGGCAATGTGGTTATGCTACATAAGGCCAACCAAGCATTAAATACGGGCATCTAGAGGGTTTGGCAATACTAACAGGCTTTTCGGCCAAACCCTGACACGGAACAGATAAATCCTTACAGATTTATGGGCTCTATTGGCACAGAGACCCTCTAGTTAGAATTTCAGTCCCTTTACCCTACTGGGAATGAATATACCTGGAAGAAGATAAGAACTCTTGGAAGTCTTTAAAATGTCCCCTTTGAAAAGTAGACAAGTGTTGCTCTTCCTAATAAAACTGCACAACCCTGATGCCAAACAGCTGCTGGATGGTCCCTGCATGGAAGCTTGCCCTCCACAAATTGATATAATGCTCACACCGAGGGTTAAATCAGGTCGCATCTGACAGGCTCTCAGACATACTACCGGAGTAGTAATAGTAGCTAGCCTGTGATCAAGGTGTATTCTGTTACATCATGCTACCAGCATTAGCTCATGAGTTCCGTATAATCACTCAATGTGGGGAGAGCAGATTTTACAGATCTTACTAGTTTGTTTATTCTGTGAATTGTGTAAATAGAATGTCCCACACAGGGCGATTATAGGAGATAAGAATTAGACCACACCTCTTCTGCCTCCACATCTAAAGCAGGTTGGGGAAAAATAACTGAGAAGTAAGCTCTGGTAACCATAAGGTGAAGAATAATTTATGTCTCTCATTTAAACATTTTCCAATTCACAGCAAATTTTCTTCCTTGGCATGTTGGTTACATTTGTTAATGGAGATTAAAAAATAAGGTATAGAAGCCAATATTATTATAAGAAACATCGATAGAAATAGGATATTGTTAGAATTGTTCTTTAGCTTCCTTATAACAGAGAAAAGCCCTTTGAATGAATATTGACTCATAAAAGAGTTATGAATTATGGCTTCACGCATTGCTATTAAGTCACCACTTTCTAGAAATGTTGCCTAAGATTGCCATGAGATCCAGAAGGGATAAATGCATAGTGTTCCTCTGCCAACTGGCTAGAAACAGCCTCCTTCACAAGATGGGAACTCTTAAAACCTTTCAACATGGGAAAGTAGTTTTGTAGCTCTAAGCCTCTGAGAATAAGTACACAGATTTTTTGATGTTCAGATTTTTGTATCTAAGGTATAAGATATTGGAGCATGGAATGGGGCTGCTGTCTACATTGGTGTGTTAGAAATGAACCTGTCCAAAAATTGCTGCAAGCTTTAGCCAGGCCTGTTTACATCTGTTTTCCCTTTGGGTCACTTGTCTGATTGCCCATACTCTTTGTCACCCTACAATGTGGATGAAACTTGAAAACATTACGCTAAGTGAAAGAAGTCAGATACAAAGGTCACATATGGTAGGATTCTGTTTACATAAACTATCCAGAATAGGTAAACCCATAGGGATGGAGAGCAGATTCCTGGTTTCCAGGGGCTAGGAGGAGTGGGGAATGGGGAATGACTGCTTAATCAGCTCCCCTTTGAGATGATGAAAATATCTTGGAACTAGATACAGGTGATGACTGCACACCATTGTGAATGTGCTAAATACCACTGAATGGCAGGTATACTTGAAAATGGTTAATTTTATGTTGTGTGAATTTCACATCAACTGAGAGAGGAGGAGGGGAGGGAGAGGGAGAGAGAGAGAAAATAGACCAGATTTAGGAAGATAGCTATGGAATAGTAGAAGGAGCTTTGCATTTAGAGTTAGGAGACATGAATTTGAATTCTGACTCTTTCACTTACTGGCTGTAACATAAAAGTCAAAAAAGATGACATTTCTAGGTCTCAGTTTCTGCATCTAAATGAGAGTCAAACACCTCCCAAGGAAGACCACTGTGAGCACTGAGATATTATATGTGAAGACATAGTATGGGTCTAGGCACAAAGTTGATACAAACACATAACTAAGCAAAAAAACCCCACAGAATAATGATAGGTTTTTTTAAGGTAGTACAAAAATAAAAAACGAAAACCCATGTAATTTATGTTATAGCTAAAACTGTTAAAATGTAATAAAAATAACTTGGGTTAATAACTCATGATAGATAAAAATCATGGCAATTTTCATAAATCCAAACACTGAAGAACTAGGTGTTTTGTAATCACAGTTTATACTTCATTTATCTGGCTTCAAGGTATGAATTTAAATCTAAAAATTTGTGTTAGGGAAATTTCTTCCCTCTAGTACTATGTATAGTAACCACGTCAAGTTACTATATTTCATCATCTCAAGAGGCACATATTTTAAAACTTTAATGTCTCAGGAACCAGGAATCCATTGATTAAAAGTGTCGCTGGATCCCCCTAAGGAAGTGTAGTGGAAGAGTATACCACTACAAGCATTATTGGTTAATGTTCCCAATCGTTCCTAAAGGGGACCTGTGGCCATTTGCCAAAGTAACTGTCAACTGGTAAACAGAAATCTAAGACTTCTTAAAGATTATTGGATACAAGGTTTGAGCTTATATTGATAGGACTATATCCCAGGATAAATTGCAGATATTAGTGTCAATTTGAAAGACTTAAAGGATGCAGAATGGTGGCTGCTTTATATCTTCATTCAATTCACCTATCTGCCCCCTGTAAGAAATAAAACCAACAAAAACCCTAAACAAATAGATTGAGGTGAATGACAATGGACTTTAACAAATTTAACCAATAGGTAGGTTCTATCATAGCTGCTGTGCCAGATATGTCTTCACTGGAACACATCAGCACACTTTCTAGCACTTTACATGTAATTATCGATCTGGTGAATGTGTTCTCTTCTTGATGCCTATCAATAGAGAGAATCAAAAGTAGTAAACCTTTATCTAGGAACAATAGCAATACCGATTCACTGCTTTGCCCCAGGGGCTCCATTTCATAAGTTTGCGGGGACGGATAGTGTGGACATCACACACATTGTACTGGTCTGCTACCTGATGATATGCTAATTAGAGCTGGCGGGCAGAAAGTAGAAAGAAGCCTAGATATTCTAGTAAGAAATCTGAAGGTCAGAGGGTAGCAGATAAATCCCACAAAGATTCAGGGACTTCTTCCATTAGCAACATGCTTAGTCTGGGGCATTCTAAAAAATCCCTTCTGGCCAGGTGCGGTGGCTCACGCCTGTAATCCCAGCACTTTGGGAGGCCAAGGCAGGTGGGTCATTTAAAGTCAGGAGTTCAAGACCAGCCTGCCACCTGTCTCTACTAAAAATACAAAAATTAGCCAGGCGGTAGTGGTACGCACCTGTAATCCCAGCTACTTGGGAGGCTGAGGTAGGATAATTGCTTGACTATTTGGGAGGCAGAGGTTGCCATGAGTCAAGCTAATGCCAGCCAAAAAAATGAACTACTGCTGCACTGCAGTCTGGGTGACAGAGTGAGACCCTGTCTCAAAAAAAAAAAAAAAAAAAATCCTTTCTAAGGAATAGGACACATACGTCATACGTGTATCTTGCCCTTTCTATCTTTTACAAAGTACAGCACTTGCTCGGCATCTTGGCTTTTGGCAGCAGTGTAACCCATTTTCCCATTTATCAGATAACTCAGAAGGCTGCCGGTTTCAGGTAGGACCTACAAGAGTCTATAACAGACTCAGGCTGAAATACCAGCTTCCCTGCCATGCGGGCCACACAGCCCAGCCCAGCAGGTCTTAAAACACTACAGATGTCCATCCTGGACAAGGATGTTCTGTAGATTCGCCAGCAGGTCCCAAGAAGAGAATCAAAGCTCAGGCTCTTAAGCTTTTGGAGCAAGGATCTCCCTTCTGAAGGACAGAAATACCCTTTATGTGAAAAATATTTCCTTGCATGCTAGTCTGTCTTAGTAGAGACTGAGATCTCTTCAATGAGACACCAAGTGACTCTAACTACAGCTGCCCATTGTAAATTGGGTATCGTCAGTTCTACTGAGTCATAAAACAAGGTGAGCACAGCAGCAATTAATTTTATTATAAAAATTTTACATTCTGGATCAATAATGTCTAGAAAGGGAAGGTAAATTCATGAATAGGTGGTTTAGACTCCCACTTCACTTATCTCTGCTGCAGTCTCACTGAAACTGGCTTCATGGAGAGCTCCATATGACCACTTGATGAAGTTCATAGGTTGGTGCCTGCTTTACAGATTGGCACAAACTAATGCCAACCAAAAAAATGAACTACTGCTGCATTATGGCCCCACTCAAGGGTGGCCCTAAAGGATAGTGGTGAAAGGAAATCTTCACAGTCAGTCGATCTGTGAGCATTACAGCAATCATTCTCTTTGTATGAAGGGAGAAAGAACTGTGGCAAGGTTACTAGCTACAAAGAAGTAGCAAGTAACTTACCTGGTTGACCACTGGCCTAGAAAGACTACTACTGGAAAATAGAGAACGAGAAAGTCTAGGAAACAAACATGGATGTATCTATGGGAGTGGGAACAAATTCTGTGTACCTTTGTGTCTCATGTTACTGCTCATCAGAGAGTATGCACTGATTACTCTCGTTTACAGTGAATCTCAACACCCAAGTAGACTAGATGACTCATTTTATAAATGCCATCTAGTTTTGGGGAAATGAACATGAATGAAGTGGCCATGGTGACAGGAATGGAAGCCAAGCATGGACCCAATGGCTTGGGCTCCTTTTCATCAAGTCTAATCAAAATACTTCTCCTGTAAATGACAAAGCTTTCAGCAGTATAGTCCAATGCTGCACCTTTGATAAGGCACATTAAAAGAGAACAGCCAGACATTTGGTGGCAGTGTGATTATACTGGACCCTTTCCACCCTGTAAGAAATAGTAATTCATTTAAAACATCATGGTTACTTTTGATTTGGCCTTCTCTGACTTCAATGCCTCCATCAGCACCACCATTCAAGGGTTTATAAAATGCCTGATCTACCAGTATGAAAACGTGTACAGCATTGCCTCAACCAAGGGATGCATTTCATGGCAGAGAAGGTGCAACAAAGGGCATATGAACACTATATCCATTAGTCTCACTATGTACCCTGTCATGAAGAACCAGACTGCCTATGAGAATGGTGGAATGAATTAAAGACTTAGCTAAGGTGCCATCTTGGGGACAAAGCCCTGCAGGATTGGGGATCTGACCTAAGAAAGGGTATGAGCTGAATCAATAGCCAACATATGCTATTGTGTTCTATGTAGCTAGGATACATGTGTCTGAAGACCCAGGGGCAATGGTAGAATTGGTTCATCTCACCATCGCCCCAGTAACCTGACATTCCAATTTTGATCTTCCTGTGTCTATTCCTGCCCAATTAAAGGTACTAGTTCCTAAGTAGAAAGATTACTTCTTCCAAGTAAAAAATACAGGGAGCTTAATACTATAATGACCACCTGGTCGTTTGGGATCCTCATGCTAGCGGACAAATAGGTAAATAAAGGAGTTTCTCTTTTGAGGAATATTAAGACCTCTTTACCATGGGAAGCTAGAGCAGTTGCTACACATTAGGAAGAGGGAGGAGTGTGTCTAGAATGCAGGGAATTCACTGGGGCATCTCTTGGTTCTTTTGAGCCCACGGACAATGGTGAAGGAGAAAATACAGCAGCTATATAAGACAAGAACAAGGCAACTAAGCTTTCAGAACCCTTGGAGCTGAAGTCTGGGTCTTTCCATCAGGCAATCAACTCAACCAGTCAGAGTGCTGGGCAAGGGTGAGACAAATCTAGGATTGGAGTCAAAGAGAGACGAGGACTATCAATGGCATCCTTAAGATCAGCTGCAGCAGGGCAGACTAGTTTATTTCACAAACCCTCTGGCATTATGTCTTTGCAAAGACTGCATCTTGAAGGAATCTCTATGGAAGATGGGGCTTGTATCCCCCTTTCTTGTAAAAAAAAAAATAAGTAAGGACATCTCATTCTTACAAAATCAGAGGCCCTGTACTTTATTATGGGAGCCAGACATAATGAAAAGCTTGGGCAGATCTGAGTTGTGCAAAGGCTAACCGACCCTGGATACCTGTTATACATCATTTTAGATTCTCTCAGCATGCCTCTTATACTAGCCCTGCTGCAGCTACCAGTTGTGTACTGACTAGCTTCAGACAGGTACAACTCAACAGTACTGCATCTCAGCCCTGCACCACACACCTCTCATCTCCCACCTGGGGACTTTTTTTGTTAATATCAGGAAATTCTGTCATCACCCAGGCACAAGAAACCTGGAAGGTCAGTAGAATTAACTCCCTGACTCATGGAAGCCAGGAACTGATGGATAGATGTTTTATCTTTCCTCCTTCCCAAAGCAAGGGTCCTGAGATGCAAGTCATCTGAATTCTCAGGTGGTCTCAGGGGTTTCAGCAACCATTTGTTTCTAGCAGCAGCAAACTCTCCCTCTCTCCCCGCTTCACTTCCCCATCCTACCTTCCGTTCCTGGAATCATACTCCCCAACAAGAATTCTCACACGGGCTCTGCTTTCTGGAGAATTCAGGCTAAGGTATCACTGATTCCTCTTTTTTACTCAAAGTCCACATAGTCTGTTAGAAAATCCTGTTGGATTTACCTCCAAAATAAGCCCAGGAAATTTCTTACCATATTCCCTGCAACTAAACTGGTTCAAGCCAGTATCATCTCTCACCCGATTAAGAAACATAGTAGCCAGGGTGATCCTACTAAAATGTAAGTCAGGTCAAGGCCAGGTGGGGTGGCTTACACTTGTAATCCCAGCATTTTGGGAGGCTGAGGCGGCCAGATCCCCTGAGGTAAGGAGTTCGAGACCAGCCTGACCAACATGGTGAAGACCCATCTATACTAAAAATAGAAAAATTATCCAGGTATGGTGGCACATGCCTGTAATCCCATCTTCTAGAGAGGCTGAGGCAGGAGAATTGCTTGAACCTGGAGGTGCAGGTTGCAGAGAGTCCAGATCACACCACTGCACTCCAGCCTGGGCAACAGAGCGAGACTCCGTCTCAAAAAAAAAAAAAAAAAAAAGTAACTCAGGTCTTGCTTTTGTGTGTGTGTGGCTCAAAATCCTTAATAGCTTCTTATCTTACTCCAGATAAGAAGTGATCAATAAATATTTATTTAAAATATGAAAAAGGAAAGAAGGGAGAATATTTTACAATAAAATGCCACCTGTCTACAGGTAGTATTTCTGGTCATCTCAAATCTGTGGACCATGTCCACAAACCCAGAAATAACTGCAAAGGGTGTTGAGACAGAAATACTGCCATCGTAAAACATCGTAAAAAAAGAGAATCTAGGGATGGGCATAAATGAGATACTTTCCATGAAAAAACTAAAGACTTTCTCATGGAAGAGTATCTCATTTATGCCCATCCTTAGATCCTCTTTATTCTCATGCACAAAGCCCTTCCCTAAAAGTAGCCTTCTAGTTTCTTGGCTTAAAAAAAGATTGAAATAACAAAATATAAAGTGACAGTACCTGGCAATAAGAGGAGACAATTTCAGTCTCCTCTCTGGAGTTGCATAATTATGAGAACACACAGGCATGGGTAAGATTAAGTTAATACCTACAAAATATAAGCCAAAAGCTTCATGTATCATATAAATACAGAGATCGTGTTTTCTGAAAGAAAAATCTGGACATAAGGAAGCTCTTTCCAGGTGCATGAGTAATGTAGGAAGTTTAGATTAAAATGATGATGAAATATTTGAATTTCTGGAACATTCTCATGGAAGTCTTTTCAATGGGGCTGTGCCATAAAAATCCAGGGTACATATACCTGTCACCTCATATAAGAGAACAATACTTATGTCTTAAAAATCACAAGTGCTAGTTCTGTAATTAAAAAATTGTTTTGAAAATTTCTGGAATACCCTAAATGTTCTTAAAGGTTCATACAGAAATGAAGTCAAGTAAGTAGGGTCTGACATCTAAATGGAACACTTTAAAACTCAACCTGTAATTTTGAACAAATGGGACCATTTTGCTCATTCTTAAAATTTTCAAATGCTATTTTTTAATTAATGTAATGAAAGGCAGAGAGTAATTAAGTATGTTGACCAGCTTCAGTAAAAATGGAAACAGAGTCAGTATGAAGAATTTAACATCATGTAGTAGGCATTAGAAACTTGAAAAAATCTGTCAACTATTGATTTGAAAAAGTGGCAACATTCAGTGACTTCTGTGTGAAGAGCCTATCACGGGACAGGCTAAGTGTGAGCCATAAAGAAAGTAATCACCATAATAATATGTTCAGAAGAAAAACCATCACATTCAAAGGTGTTGCAGGCTGAAAGAGTGAGGGTCGTGATCAACTCACTATTCCCCTGGAGGCTATATGGGTAAACAGCAAACTGTTCTCATAAATGCAGAATGTTGGCAAACTGACAAACTGCATCCGCCACCCAGAAGGGATGCTGAGGGCAGTCACACCCCAAGAGCAGTGTTTCTTGCAATTAGGCACATCTGAAGCCTGTTAGTAACAATATGAGCCTGTGATCAATTAAGCAGCCGACCAATCGTTACCTCCTCCTCCCTGCTCTTGCTACCCAATAAATACGAAGGGCTGTGGAAGCTCAGGGGCTGCCTTTGCTCACTAGAAGCAGGGATCTCTCTTCTTCCCCTGGACCCGTCCTTTAAAACAGTTTCTTTTGTCTTACGTTTTCATTTCTATGTTCCTTCCTTTGTTCAGTCTCATAATGACCGTCTCAAGTAGTAACAGTAGTAACTGTAGTAATGACGGTCTCAAGTAGTAACAGTAGTAATGTGGTAATGACGGTCTCAAGTAGTAACAGTAGTAATTGTCGTAATGATGGTCTCAAGTAGTAACTAACTGTGCCAGCTTGCCATACAAAGGTCAGGCGATTTTCATTTATTGTTAAAATATATCTGTTAGGGTTGTTTGTAATAGAATAAAAAAATTGAGTCATAGTGAGTACACTTACAAAATGCCAAATTATTTCAAAGCAGAATTTCTTAACTTGTGAGAGGTCAAGGACACCTTTGAAGATCTAAGGAAAGTTATAGAGTCTCAGAAATGCACTGATGGGGCCAAATTTTCACATAACCACAGATTCCTAAGAGCACAACCATGAACTCCTAGGAGGTCCATGAACTTTTGTCTAATAAACCTTAGTCTGAAGGGTAACAAACACACTTTGTACAACCAGGAAACACTGAAATAATCAGATAGATCAATTTAACTTAAATTTCTCAGCTCTGGACAAAAAGTAACAACTACTCTAGTAAATTGACTGATAAATTTAGACAAAACTAATTCATTTAACAATATGTTTTATGCATTATGAATTTTCTATGCTTACTACTTCATCAGAGGTGATCTAAGAAAATAGACTTAGGGCCCAGGATAGCTAGTTTGTTCACACAGATGAAAATAACTGGACATTCTGGATGTAGGCGTCTGATATCATGTCTGAATGGGCTTGGCCTCATCAAAACTGACCTGATTGTTGAGGTTGGACTTTTAAACACACACAGTGTTGCCTCCCAAAAACATCTTCTCTGGCGTATTGTGCCTGGCATGTTGGGTCTTCAAGTCACCCCTTTGGGTCAAGATATGCAAATTCAAAAGGATGTTACCAGGAAGGCAGAAAAATACTTCAGGAAGGTATATATGAAGCTGCATGAAAAACAGTTACATAACAGAAAATAATTTGTAATTTTCTTGTTAAAAATTATTTGTGATTTTTTGGTAGGTACAAAACAAAACAAAAACAAACAAACAAACAACAAAACAACTGGAGAGTTCAAAGGAAAGCCCTGCTTGTTCTGGAATGCTTCTAGGTGCCCCAACTATCATAGGGAACTCTTCTCCTTTCCTCTTCCCTAGGAGTACTACATTTGAAAAGCGTAGGAAGCACTGGTAAAATTAATATTCCTTGAAGGTGGCTGTTCAGAGTAATGCCTTTAAAATGGTTTTAGTAATGTAAGCGTAGGGCCACACAAGCAGTGAAAGAAGGGGAACTCCATCAGATGTCATTTCAGTATCTAAAAAACTAACATCCCAGATAATAAGGAAAAACATAAGGGCAGAATTCCATCTATCCCAACATAGCAATAAAACTCAAGGACTCCCCGTCTCTACTAAAAAATACAAAAAAACTAGCTGGGCGAGGTGGCGGGCGCCTGTAGTCCCAGCTACTCGGGAGACTGAGGCAGGAGCATGGCGTAAACCCAGGAGGCAGAGCTTGCAGTGAGCTGAGATCCGGCCACTGCACTCCAGCCTGGGTGACAGAGCAAGACTCTGTCTCAAAAAAAAAAAAAAAAAACCTCAAGGACTTTTTGGAGAAGAATCATAAAAGGGTGTGAGGGATCCAATGGAATGACACTAAAGTGCCTCCAGGGCCATTCACTTATTCATTCATTCATTCATTCCTCTATTAGACAAATATTTATTGACTACCTATTAAATACCAAGCTCTTTCTGGGCACTTGGAGTTCATAAACTGAACCAAATAGACAAATGACAATAAAACAAAATGAAAAGCTTCCTTTTTACTCTTGGGGGAAATACATAAAGACTCTTGTGGCGAAAGACATAAATAAAAAATAAAAGTAAATTATGTAGTATATTAGAAGGTGACAAGTGCTATGGGATAATTTTGGTTTGAAAGCAGGAGTGTTCTATTTTAAATAAAGTGATTAGGAAAGGCTTAATTGAGAAGATAACAATTAAACAAAAACTTGAAGGAGGTGAGGAAATTAGCCACGCAGATGTGTGGGAAAACAATGTTCCAGCCAGAGGGAGGAATCAAATGTGAGAAGCCTGACACGTGTTAGGCCAGCAAAGAGGGGGTGAAATGAAAGCGGAATTACCGAGGGAGAGCAGTAAGAAATAGCATCAGGAAAACAAAGAAGATCTGGATCAAGTAGGGCCTTTGGGGCCACGGTAAGGATTTCGTTTTTACTTTGAGATAACCAGGAGAGTTCCGAGTAGCGGCAGGACATGACCTGATGTACATTTTTACAGATCTGTCTGGTTGCTGTGTGAAGAATAGATTGTTGAGAACAAAAGTGAAAGCAGATCAGCTAAGAGGCTCCTGCTGTAAACCAGAAGGAAAGGCATTTCGAGGTGTCTTCAGAGAGCCAAAGAGTTGCAAATCTTAACTGAAGGAGTGAAGGAGCTTTGCTACTATCTATGTGGGGCTTGCAGATTTTGAGGTGGTACTGAGAGATCAACCCTTTTTTTTTTGTTTGAGATGGAGCCTTGCTCTTTCACCCAGGCTGGAGTGCAGTGGCGCAATCTTGGCTCACTGCAACCACGGCCTCCTGGGTTCAAGCGATGTTCCTCCTTCAGCCTCCTGAGTAGCTGGGACTACAGGAGCCTGCCACCACGCCCGACTAAATTTCGGATTTTTAGTAGAGACGGGGTTTCACCATGTTAGCCCAGACGGTCTCGATCTCCTGACCTCATGATCTGCCCGCCTCGGCCTCCCAAAGTGCCGAGATTACAGGCGTGAGCCACTGTGCCTGGCTGAGACCAACCCTCTTTTAAGTGGGTTGCTACAATTATCTACAATCACACCTACGACAATGAAACACAAGGCTGAGCATGTCCCACGGGCCTCTGGACTTCATGGTCTAATAGGAAGATCTATTAATATTAGTAATTTAGCCCCCAAATTGGGACATCTTTGAGAGTGAAAGGAATGCTATTAACTACATTAACGACAGATGTAATGGGGTTCAAGACATTCTATCCCTAAATGTGACACGTTGGCATTTGAGAAAACAGCAGAAGCAGAAGGTCTCTCTCACTTTTTCCTGCCCTTCTCCCCTGAATCAGGTGGTAAAATAATTCTCTGGTCTTCCCCTAAAGTAGGAAGACTCTATTTCAGAGAGGCTCTCCCTACCCCAGGAGAAAAGGAATGAAGACACAGAGACACCAAGATGAAATTGAACAAATAAGACTTGCTAAGATCCACCCCACCGAGCACAATTTATTACCATTCGATCATATCCTTTTGTCCTACAATCTGTACGACTGTCCATAAAAATACATAGTTTTCTCTGTTCCTTTGGGTCTTTATTACTGACAGCTCCTATGTCATGTAAAACTTAATTGTTTACTGTTTTTTTCTTGTCAATCTGTTTTTTGTTGTTGTTGTAGGGTTTCAGCCATGCACCATGTGATGAGTAAAGAAAAGATATTTTCCGCCCTACAGGTGTAAGAGGAGGGTCCGTTTGGATAGGGCAACCCTAACTGTATGGCACCTGGAAACCAGTGGATGTTTCCATAAGGAACCTGGAGTTCATTAGGGGATGAAGATTAACTTATTAAATTAATAAACATGTTTTAGTATGGGAAAATTTAGAGTTAACAATAGAAATGAGAATCCAAATCAGACCTATAGTTTTAATGTGTTTGTGTTGAGTTTAAGAATAATCAATATACATTTGGTATTTTGAGTATTTGTATTAACAGAAGCTGTTGACCTAGTTGGGATATCTAATAGATTGGTCTTGCTATTCCAATTTAAAATGTATAATTGAGTAATTTATTTTGACTTGTGATTTAAGTTGAAAAGGAAATTAGAGATTTTAATAAGTTTACCTGTAGAGTGCTCACTAGGAGGTGGTAACTTTTCTATAATTTTGCATGTATTACTGGGGAAAAATGTGTTTCAATGTAAAGTTCTGTATTGACTAGAGCACACCTTTCCAAGTTTCTCAGTCTGATTCTATGGGAATTATTTTACAACTTTCTAGATTGTACATAATTGTAGCAATACAAAACAATTTTGTCTACAGATTGCAAATTCTGTCCCATATGGAAGAGCTTCTATGAACTTCCCTCCCCAACTGGGGAAGAAGCTAGTTTGGCCTCCCTCTGCATAGTCACTCTGATATTCCTAATCTATAAATATGTCTAGTTTGTGGGTTATCCTTTAAACCAGTTGTAATATCTTACAAGGTTCTTCATTATGGTGGGTTAAAGCATCCCGCCAAAATTCATATCTGCCTGGAACCACAGAATGTGACTTTACTTGGAAATACGATCTTTGTAGATGTAATGAGTTAAGTTGAGGCCATAGTGAATGAGGGTGGGCCTAAAACCAATAATTGGAATGATGCAGGGAATGCCATGGATTGCCAGCAGTAACCAGCCCCTAGGAAGAACCAGAAAGGATTTGTCCCAGGAGTCTTCAGAGGAAGCATGTGCCCTGCCTCATCAAGGTATTCCTTGATTTCCAACTTTTAGCTTCCAGAACTGTGAGAGAGTAAATTTCTGTTGTGTTAAGCCACCCAGTTTGTGAAACTTTGTTATGGGAACCTCAGGCAACTCATATACACTCATCAGTGAGTTAATTAAAATCTTTAACATGTGTTCAATTTATAGGTGTATGAGAGTTACAATTTTACCTTTCTTTGAAAATTATCCATTGACAGTATTAACTCATTCATGCCACCCAGGAATCTGGTGAGTCAGGGACTATTATTACCTTTTTTTAATAGATGGGGAAACTGAGGCCCAGAGGAATTAAGCAATGTTTCCAAAAGCATATTTAGGAAATAGCGACCAAGGCATTCAACCCAGAGGATCTCACTCCAGAGCTTGGCTGTCTAAAAACGTAGGATTCTTGGTACTTATAAAGTTTAACATAATAGATGCTTTTAAATTTTCTAAGGATTGGGAAAGTTTCATCAAGCATTCAAGTACTTTAAAATAAAATACATTAAATTTGTTTTCATTTATTTATTTATTAAACTATATGAGAAATCAGTTATTAAAATATTATTAAATGATAAAATAGTCCTCAAAGTAATTGTTATGATTAGATTTCCAAATAAAATAATAAATACATAGAAAACTCAATAAAGAACTAGGTTTTACATTTATTTCTTTAACAAACCAAATATTAATTTACGAAGGCAGCTACCCCATTAACTGTTTTGTGTGTGTGTGTGCATAGAAACTGCTTCTAAGGACATCAGAATTCACCTCGACCTGTACTGAGTTATGAAGGGAGTAGTAACAAATTTTATTGTCCATTAATATGTTCATCCCAAGTGAATAAATCAAACCCCTTCAGCTTTCAGGTCAGAATTCTTCAAAGCTCTTGGAACACCATGTCTCCACCTTCTACCTGCTCCCCTGAAACTTCTTACACTCAACTTGTACTGGTTCTTCAGGAGGTAGCTCAAAGCCTTCCCTGAACCCCAGTTTCAGTAAGTATCCCTCATCCCTACTAAGAGTACACTCAAGCACACTTACACAATTATAACTCTGTGTACAATTATAACTCTGTGTTTATGTAATTATTTGATTAATATGGAGCTCCCATACTATGCAGGGATGTAAGATCCCTGCAGACAGGGACATGTTGGTGGTGTACTCCATGAAATCCAGAGTGTGACACAGTGTCTGGGATATAGTCAGTCCTTAGTAAAGATTTAGAGAATGAAGGAAATGATGAGCAATGTAGAGTGCATATGGCCCCTCTTCGGTGGGGAATTCCCCATCGTGTGGCATATTAGAAGGACCCAGTCCTGCGTCTCCTACTTCAGACACCAAAAGTAGGCGGGTGATCTCCTTCCTCTTCCTACCTACAGCAGCTATGGCTCGCCAGTCAATCAAGTGCTCCCATACAGGATACCACTCTCGGGTAGGATATTTAAAGAGACAGGGACGGTTGGGAAATTATTGACAGCAGCACGTAGACAGTCTGACAGCTACAAAACTGGAGATGTCCAGTGGCTGTGGTTTCTATATTGCCCTCGGAATTGTCCTAAACAGATGATTCACTGTAGCTCCAGCTCCTTGCCCACCGTAGGCCTTGGCCTATTTCCAAAGCCTGGTCCTACAGTAATTCTGTAAATCACATGTTGTTCTTTCAAAAAAATTTTTTTTTCTTCCTTAACCTAAACAGAATGGGTTTTCTATTACTTATCATCAGAAACCTTGACTGATTTAAATATATATATATATCTGAATATATATATCTGTCTATATATATACATATAGGTATATAGATATATTCCTTCTCATATATATATATAATCATATATATATGATGGACAAATTTTATTGTCTATTGTTATGTTCATCTCATGTGAATAAATCAAACCCCTTTAACATTCCGGTCAGAATTCTTCACTCCTCTTAGAACACTGTTTCATATGTATGGGAGAGGAGAGAGAGAATGGAAGAGAACAATTCACAGAGCCTGGATATATGAACTGAAGTCACCTTATATGTGTGGGGCTGTGTTTGGGGAGCATGTGAGTGTGGAAGCAGAGGGCTTCTCTTTAGGTTGGAAACAATTGTTATTCAGATTACAACCACTGATTGTGACTAAAACCATTGTGAAATATACAAAACATCCACATTTCCTTAAGTGTGGAACAAAGATGACTTGGAGATACATGAGATTATTTTAGGTGGAGTGCCCACCTGGCATTAAATAACAGTGAATCACACAGTGAGACAGGAATTCCTTTTTTTATTGTCTTTCCATCCTTTCGATACTACCAAGGACACCATGCCAGATTGTTATCTCTTTAATACTTATTAACACTTATTTCCCTTCCTTTTTAACAAAGACAAGGCAGCTGTAAGCTCAGTGTATTCACAGACAATAGTCTGTAGCTAGAATTTGATTATATTTTTGTTTTTGTTGTCTTTAGTTTTCTGGTTACCTTTTATTTGTACCAAGTCATGCTAATTTTCCACTTGTAACCTTTCTAAATAAATTTCAGTTAGAGAAGTGAGTCAACTTAAAAATACTGAGTAAATAACAGCACAGATGGAACACAGGGTACAAATGCCAAAGATGATGAATGATTGTCTTCAGTTTAGTAAACACTGGGAGAGTCCATCAATTAGAGCCACAGATGCAGAATGCAAATGAGTAAAAACAGAACCTGAAAACAACAGCTCCTTCAGAAACATATCTGAAGGCACACAAACGGATAAACCCAAGACCACAGATGGCAGTGGGGTTGGAGAAGGCAGATGTGGCAATTACTGTCATAATGAAACTGAAAGCAAGTAGGTTAAAAGAACATAGTAAGGCATGTCAGCACTTTCTTGAGGAAGAATCCACACAAATAGATAGAATGGTCCAGAATGATTGTCAAATCCTTTCTACCTCCTTATTCAGAGAAGGAAGGATCTTCTCATGCACAGGGGCAACAAATGGCAACTTTCTGAGTAAGAGAGGGTGATAGGTCAATCTTGTTATCCTTGCTTTTGACATAATATGATCTATAATTATATGCCAACACTTATATTTTTAATTTTATTCTCTTGCTTCATTTAAGTGTCCTTAAATCAGTAATTTTCAATTGAAGAGAGTTATTTTTTTCAAACTACCTACACATCAAAGATTCTAGAATGTTCCACTGGCAGTGGGGGAAGTAGGCATTCCAGCTCTCCCTCACCTTCCGCTCAGGTAAAGCATCATACCCTTCTGGAGGTGAGGCGTGAGGAAAAGATACAGCATCACTTCTTCAGTGACAGCCACAGTCCATAACTGTCTCCGCTCCATCCATAAGAGCACGGGGCTGGGATATGGATAGTAGGGCAAGATAGCTGTTTACTTTTCGGAACAATAATCTATGAGTAGAAGATAAAGTTTAGAAAGAGTTGTTCTCAGCACCATGATAATTTGTAAAATGTCTAAGAAGTGGTTATACAGCATCTTAATGAAGGTTGCAGAAGTAATGCAAATAACTCTCTAAGAACAAAATACCTTACATTTTAAACCAGTGTAAGCTCTTCAAAAATTTTAAAAAGAGGTACACTCTGAATAATATAAAACGTGTGAGAGAACATGTCTCAGTGGTAGATTCTGTATAATTTAAGTAGATTCCAAAAAGAGGTCACCACCCAGAATGGCTTTTTAATGACAAAAACTTAGTTTATTTCAGCCAGGAATACCTTCTATAACTTAGATCTTTCTTGTCTAGAAAGATCTAGACAAAGATCTAACTGGATCTAACTTACCTTAACTGGATTTAACCAGTCTAGGTTGTTTTACTATGCTTTCTTTCTGTTCTATTTATAACCAAAGATCTAGATCTTTCTTGTCAAGAAAGACTAATTTAGTCTTTCTTGTCCTCCTTCCCTCTCTTCCACTCTCTCTTTCTTCCTTCCCTTCTTCTTTCCTTTCCCTGCTAATCTCCTGCTTTCTGAGTTCTTTCATCTGATGAATAGCCCCTGAGGTTATTAGTGGGTTTATCGAATGTGACTTGTTTTCAGACTTTTTTCTCCGAAGCCTATGACCATCAGGGGAAAACTGGTATGGTGAGACACACTTTTCATCTGAGAGTGGTGGCTTCAGGGTGCAGGCTCCATAGTTGATGATATGATATTTCAAATCCTGACTTTACCACTTACAAGCTGTGCAACATTGAGCAAATTACTTCATTTTATTTTTGTGTCTCAATGTCCTCATTTATAAAATGAGGATAATAGCATCACCTACTTAATTGGATTTGGTGAGGATTCATTGGGTGACTTCATGCAAAGTGCTGAGAACAGGACCCGCCCCCCCATAAGTAGACACAATATAATTGCTAGCTTTACACGTTTTACTTCTCTTATATGCTTTTCTTCAACAGAAGAGTTCTACCACACCCAAAAGATTTAAAAATCATTTTTCTACTGTTGCAGATGGTTGTAGCCATTGTTCAAAGGGGACTACCATATTGTTTTACCCATACTTTTCATCAAGTTTCTCTTTTCCATCTCAGAATTACTTTATTCTTCAGAACATACTACCTCCCTCTCCATTATTCTCAAGGTCAGATCCTCCTTGCCACTGTCTTTATCCAATTACTTCTTGTGATTCAGTGCCTTCCCTCAGACTATTTTCATCAGCAACATGTCGTCACCTAGAAAGCACCTAGTTGAACCTTCTCTGTTACTCAGAAGGAAATTTGACTGCTTCCAAATCAGTCATCTTACACAATTTCACGGTTAGGAAAGAAGGACTGAAGAGAATGCTGGTTTCCTGACTCCTGTTCCATTGCTCATTCTCTATTACCCGTTCTTTCTCAACTTTTGGTGGAATTTTTAAACAGGATGTCTACTAGTTCCTTTTCACTGTCAGAGCCACATCTCTCTTCAATGAATTTCTGCCACTGTTAAAGAAGTCTCTGAAGAAGTGATGTCTTTGGATTTCTTTCTCTCCAACACACAGTGGACATTCAGAGACCTGGCATATTCATTTGTTCATTTATTCACATAAGCTCTTTTTGTGTGTGTGTCTGAGTAGTTCCAGGGTTTCAGGAATTCAGGGTTGAATGACAGTGTCCCTATGTTAGAGAAGCTTGTGTCCTGCTTGGGTGGGCATGCAAATAAATAACAAGTTACAAGAAAGCAGACAATGTCTAAGGACTAGGGTTAGGTTCATGCACAGAACGCTTTTGGGAAGTGGGTATAGCTCACGCAGCCTAAAGGTCATGGGTCAGGAGAAGCTTCCTGCAGGGTTGATCCAGAATCTGGATCTGGGAGTAGGCATTTGCCAGGTGAAGAAACGGGGAAAATGTGCTTTAGGCAGAGGGGACAGAATGTGGGAAGAAAGGCAAGGGCAGCTGTAACAGCAGGGACCTTTGGGGAAGCGCCAGAAGTTCTTCTCAGCAGGAGGGGGAAGTTAGAGAAATTAGGAGCAATGAGGTTGGAAAGACTTGACTAGGTCTTGAAAGATCTAGTAGGCTGCACAAAAGAGTTTTATTCTAGAGGTGACAAGCAACCCGTGTACAGGTGTAATCAAGAGGCTATTAAACCTTTTACACATTTTATTCTGTGGTGGCAGCATGGAGAATGACTACCACACTGTTTGGAGGTTATTGAACTAATTAATTCAGGTGTGCTGAGAAACTATGATATCTCAGAGCACAGAAATACATCTCTGTGCTGAAATATTCATCTACTGTTAAATAGTCTTCATGAGCTAAATTCTTGAGAAAATCTAGAGGTGCAGCTTTCTCATTTCTTTTCATCCATCAACATTTTCTTTAATAACCTGCACTTCCTTACCTTAACTGGATTTAACCAGCCTAGGTTGTTTTACTGTGCTTGCTTTCTGTTCTATTTATAACCAATCAAGAGAGACTTTATTCCCTTGGATTTGTCTACAGTTTCAATGATTACTGATTTAAATTGCTGTTAAGAAACAGGTTGTGTGTGCATAATCTTATTTAACATCAGATTTCTAATTTGGTAACATTTAACATGCAGATAAATGCACTATACTTTTATGAAATTTCATTTCTTTATACCTGTATCATGCCCATCACAAAGCAGGGTTCTGGACGCACTAGTTCACTGGCAGTTCACATTTGAGTAAGTAACTTATAGATACTGTATAGACAGTTCATTTTAAAAAGGGCCCCTGATTAAACTTGTCAACAATTTAATGAATCAGCAGAACTGCTAAGATAATCTCCCATCTAGAGAAACAAAAAGGAGAAATACATATTTTTGCAATTTTTATTACCCAAGATAAGATCAAAAAGGTCAGTTCCTGAAAAACCATTATCCTTATTAATTCAAATGAGACAGATTCAACCAGGGTTAGGCAAAGTACCCCATAGCAGCATGTTGGAAAGAACAGCTCTCACTGTCATTGTACATCAAAGTTTTGTAACCTCTTCCTGTGTTAGGAATGAGGATGTCAACAATGATACCTTCCCAAGTGTGGGCGATTAAGTTTTTAGCGCACACACACATCTACACACACACACACACACACACACACACACACACTCAGGCTGTTCTTGAGCTGCTTTTGTGCACTTCGGGCCACCTTCGCAGGTGCCCTTGCTCTCTGGGTCCGACCCTGATCTCTCCCGGGTACTCACAGAGTCTGCGTACTGGGCGGTAAGCTGGGGATGCGTTGAATATCCTTGCAGGTGACTCTGAAGTCCTCCTCCTGTTGACACTCGCAGGGTGGAGACGAACACCCCTTTCCGCCTAGATCCCTGGGCAGGACGAGCAGCAGCACCAGCTGCAGCAAGTCGGCCGGCCTCATTTTCCACGGGACCCGGGGCTATTTCTCCATCCTCCGAAATCGCCTCATTCTCAGCTCTCTGCACCTCGGGTTACCCCAGGCCAAAGGAGACCCGGGAGCGGGAGGTGGGAAGAGGGAGGGCTCCAAGGGGCTGTGACCTCACCACTATAGAGGAGGCTGGAGAAGGGGGAAAAGAGGCACTTGAGTTCTCCGCTTCTCTAGGCAACCTCGACCCAAACAAGCCTGCTTGCTTCACTTTCCTTGGCTGGACCCACGCAGTCCGCTCCGTCTGTTCCCTGACACCCAACACCAGTCCTGGCTGTCCCCTCTGTTTTCCAGCCCGCACCCACCCCGCGCCCCTCCCATTAGTTCTCTCCAAAGCCTAGTTTAGATTCCCCCTCCTTTCCTCGTCTTTAAATCCAAGGAGCCACCTTCCCTCGCGAGTAGCCTTCTAGACGCCCTGTCTGCCTGGGACCCACTGGCACGCACTCCTTATCCAGAGAAAGTCCCCGCGGAGTGGACTGTCGCCGGGCGGACCAATGTCCTGCCGAACTTCAGCTCCTCCTGGCCACAGACACCTCTGCTGAGAGTCAGAGACGGGCACGCAGCCCTGGCCAGCCCGCGGTGCGGCCAAAGCCGTCGCCCTGCACCCCTGGAGGATTCTCGCAGCTCCCCAACTCCAGCTGCCACTCTGATGCTGGAGCTGACGGGCAGCGGCCGCCTCACATTGGAGCCCGCGGCTCCGTGAGGCAGTTCAGTAACTGGACTTTGGGGCCATCTGCTGGGAAGAATCGGGAATGGCAGAAATAGTTCCAGGTTCCCTGAATGGGTCCAGTATGGAAATTTTGGTCGACCTGGGAATTTTATTGAGCCGTATTCCCCCTGGAAGATGGGAAGAAAAATAATACTTATGTGGCATACTCACTATTCTTCGCACAGCAGCCAAAAAGATCATTACAAACATAAATCAGATTGTGCCTATTTCCTTCTTAAACGTCTTCAATCACTTATTCCTCTTGGGATAAAAGGAATGTCACTTCCTTCTATACTGCATAATTCCTTTTACATGAACTTGGTTAGGACAGGAAGGAAAAAGCTGTGGTTGTGGAAATCAGAATAAAAGTCAAGAAAGATTGACTAGGAAAAGACAGAAGGGAACACACAGGGTTTCCATATCTTAATTAGGCTGGAGGTTAAGTGGATGTATACGTTTATCAAAATTCATTAAACTGTATCAGAATAAAGGTTAAGAAAGATTGACTAGAAAAAGACAGGAGGGAACACACATGGTTTCCATATCCTAATTAGGCTGGAGGTTAAGTGGATGTATACATTTATCAAAATTCATTAAACTGTACACTTAAAATACGTGTATTCCAAATTTTACGGAAGCTTTATTCATAACCACTAAACAAACCAAATATCTCATGACTAGATAATGGATAAAGAAACTCTGATACCTCCAACTGTAATACTATTCTGCAATAAAAATGAATGAACTGCTGATACAACGTGCACAAATCTTTTTTTTTCTCTTTCTTTTCCCTCCCTCCCTCCCTCCCTCCCTCCCTCCCT
>NW_012109808.1:1788782-1819615 GCF_000951045.1 Mandrillus leucophaeus | reverse complement strand
AACTCCTGACCTCGTGATCCACCCGCCTCAGCCTCCCAAAGTGCTGGGACTACAGGCATGAGCCACCATGCCCGGCCCTATCATCTTTTCAATATACTCTTTCATTGGATTTGCTAAAATTCTGTTTAAAAGTTTTCCACAGAGGTTCACGAGGGATAGTAGTCTGTTATTCTCTTTTCTGTAACTTCCTTGTCAAATTTGATATGAGTGCAATTAATTCTTCCATCACAGAATAAGTTGGGAAATATTCCTTCCTCTTTAAATTTCTATAGGAGTTTGTGTAGAACTGATATTATTCATATTATTCCTTTCTTACTTGTTTGGTAGAATTCACCAGTGAAGCTGTTGGAACCTTGCATTTTCCTTACTGGAAGGTTTTTAACTACAAATCCAATTTCTAAACATAGATTTAGGGCTATTCAAGTCATATAATTTTTCTTGAGGTAGCCTGGGCAGTTCGTGTCATATAATGAATTTGTCTATTTCATCTAAATTGTTGAATTTATTGGCATAAGTTTGTTCATAATATTCTCTTATCATCTTATATTTTTATAATCTATTCTAATGTCAACTCTGTCATACCTGATATTGATCATTTGTATCTTCTTTTTTCTCCTAAGTACTTTGTGCAGAGGTTTATCAATTTGATTCATATTCTTAAAGAAGCAAATTTTTGTTTCGTACATTGTCTATTATTTTTTCACGTTCTATTTTATTGATATATGCTTTATATATGATGATCTTTATTATTTTATTACTCTGCTTACTTGGGGTTTAATTTGCTCTTCTTTTCTTTACTTCTTAAGGTGAGGTTTCTTAAGACTGAGGTCACTGATTTGAGGCCATTTTTCTTGTATAATATTGTATGTGTGTAGTGCTGTAGAGTTTCCCTATACTACTTTAGAGACATACCACGGGCTTTGATATCTTCTAATTTCATTTTTACTCAGTTTAAAATACTTTTTAATTTTTCTTTTAGATTTCTTCCTTGATTCCTTAGAAGCATGTTATTTAGTTTCCAAATACTTGATGAATTCTCAGATATTCTGTTATTAATTTCTAAATTAATTCTATTATACACAGGGAAAATCATTTGTATTACTTGAACACTTTTAAATTTAGTGAGACTCATTTTATGATTCAGAATATGGTCAATCTTGGTAAAATGTTCAGTATGTACTTGAAAAAAAATGTGTGATCAGCATTTGTGGAGTTGTGTGTTCTACAAATGTCATTAGGTCAAGTTGTTGACAATATTGTTTAAGTCTTTTGTATTTTTGCTAATTTTAAAGTCTACTTGTTTTATTAATTGTTGAGATATGGGTACTGAAATTTTTTACTACAATTGGGGATTTGTTTTTTCCCCCCCTTATTGCATTTCTATAAGGTTTTTCTTCATGCAATTTGAAGTTCATGTATTTTGAAGTTCTATTATTAGGTAAATACGTGTTTAGGACTATTATTTTCTTGTTCCCTTCATTGTTATTAAATGGCCTTCTTTATACCTTGTGACATCCTTTGCTCTTCAGTCTACTTTTCTGTTATTGGTAGAGCCAATCCAGCTTTCTTTTGATCAGTGTTATCATGGTATGCTTTTTTCATACTTTAACCTCTTTGAGTTTTTATATTTAATGTGCAGTTCTTATAAACAGCATAGAGTTGAGTCTTGCTTTCAGTCTCACCATCTCTGCCTTTCATTTGGATTGTATAGATCATTTACATTTAATGTCATTATTCACATTAGGTTCAAGTGGATAATCTTGCTATTAGTTTTCTATTTTCTCCATTGTTATTTGATCCAATTCTCCTTTTATTTTAAATGCATGTTTGGATTAATTAAGGAATTTTTACGATTCCATTTTATCTTCTTTGCTGAATCTTAGGTATAACTCTTGTTATTATACTCATTGCTTTAAGGTTTATAGCATGTATGTTTAAGTTATCATAGTCTACATTCAGTTGATATTATGCCAATTTATACATGGTTTAAAAGAACCCTTCAGCACTATACTTGTTGAATGCTTGTTTATACTCCATTTCTCCTCTCCTGCCTAACTTTTATGCTTCTGTTGCCATACATCGTATTCATACATAGGTTATAAATCCCATAATACAGTGTTATTATCTTTTAAAGGGATTCAAATAATAAGACCGTTACCCTTTCTGGTCTTTATCATTCCTTAGTATTGATCCATATTTTCCAATGCTGTCACTTTCCTTTTGCTTGAATGATATTCATTAATTTTTTTGTCATACATATCTGCTGGTTATAAATTATTTCAGCTTTTCTGTGTCTGAAAAAGTATTAATTTTGTCTTCTTTTTTAAAAAGGATATCATTTCTGGGTATAGAATCATAGATTGGCATTATTTTTAACTTTCACTGCTTTAAAAACTTTGATTCATCTTCTTGTTGCTTGCATTGTTTACAAGGACAAATCTCATATCAAAGTTTTCTTTGCTCCTTTATAATCTGCTTTTTTTTTTTTCTTACTCAGGCTGCTTTTCAGATTTTGTCACTGGTTGAGAGCAATTTGACTGTAATGTGCCTTGATGTACTTTTCTTCAAGTTTCCTGTGCTTGGGGTATTTTGAGATTCTTGGATTTGTGTGTTTATGGTTTTCGTCAAACTTGGAAAAATTTTAGCCATTGTTTCTCCATTTCTGCATATATGCCTTTTTCCCCTCATCACTTTCCTCTCCTTTGAGCATTCCAATTATTGCACTTATTAGGCTAACTGAAATTGTCTCACAAAGACAATATTGATGCTTTTCTCAGTAAAAAATTATTTTTCTTTTTGTCTTTGATTATGGATAGTTTCTTTTGCTATATCTTAAAATTCAGTATTCTTTTTTGTCCTCCCATAATATTTACTTTGCCACTAATCCCATCCCATGTATTTTTTATTTCATAAATTGGATTTCCATCTCCAGAAGTTCAGTTTGTGGCTTTTTTCATATTTTCCATGTCTCTTTGTATAATACTTTTTGACTATCTAAAACACAATAATTGCCTTGATATCTATATTAGTTTTCTAGGGCTGCTGTAACAAAGTACCACAAACTTGATGGCTTAAAACAAGATAAATTAATTTGTTCACACTTCTGGAGGCTAGAAGTCTAAAGTTAAGGTATTGGTGTGGCATACTTCCTCTGAGAGTCCTGTGGGTGGATGTTTCCTTGACTGTTCCTAGCTTCTAGTGGTTGCCGGGAATCCTTGACATCCTTTGGATTATATCACTGCAATCTCTCCTCTGTCATCATCAGGCATTCTCTTTGTGTGTCTCTGTGTTCAAATTTCCCTCTTCCTATAAGGACATCAGTCATTGTATTTGGGTCCATGCTAATCCATTATAACCCCAACTTAATTTAAATATCGTTAAAGATGTTATTCCCAAATAAGGTCATATTCACAGATACTGGGCATTAGAATTTCAAGATATCTTTCTGGGGTACAAAACTCAATGTACAACCGTGTCCTTGTTTGATAATTTGAATATATATATACACATACACACACACACACGCACACACACACACACACACACACATATATATATATATTTGTCAATTCTGGGTCAGTTTAGATTGGTTGATTTTTCTACTGAAAATGGGTTGCATTTTTCTGTTTCTTTACATGCCTGATAATTTTTGTTTGGATGGCAGATATTGTAAATATTACCCATTTTGGGCACTGGAATTTTTACATTCATGTAAATATTCTTGAGATTTGTTGTCAGATATAAATTACTTTGAAAGAATGTGGGATTTGTGGACCTCGGTTTTGAATAAGGTGGGACTAGCAAAACATATAATCTAGGGCCAATTATTCTCATTCCCTAGGCAAGATCCTTCTGATTACCCAGTGTTCCATGAATTATGAGGTATTTCAAATCTGGCTGGTGGGAAGAGTCACTATTCCTGGTCCCCTGTAAGCAACAGATAATTTTACCTCCAATCTTGCTAGTTGCTTTTTTCTCCAGCCTCATTTTTTTCACGTGTGTGTAAGGATTAGTGCTCTGCTAAATCTTCCATGGAGACCCTTTATAATTTTCTCTCTACAAAGCTCTCTACATCCTGTAGTTTGTCCTGCAAACTCTACCTACCTGCATCTTCCCCAACTCTCAGTTTTGTCTCCCCAATATAAAGAACCCACTGGGCTCTGCCTGGGTTCCCTCTCCTTGCACCATGACCTGGAAACTCTCTCAAGGCAGTAAGTTATGGCAATCATAAGGCTTGCTTTATTTGTTTCCTGTCTTTCAGGGATCATGGTCCTTCTTGGTATGATAACCACTGCCTTGAAAAGCATTGCTTCATATATCTCGCCTGTTTTTTTGGTATAATTCTGGTGGGAGGGTAAATCTGGTCTCTGTTACTCCACTTTTGCTGGAAACAAAAGTGGTACACTGAAATCCATAATATTTTACATCAAGATTTAGACAGCATGAAATTGGCTTAGTGGCAATTATAATGTAGGCAAAAACTCTTATGCCTACAGTTTCAGTTCAGCAAATTGGAACATGCCTTAGGGCTAACCATGTTCTCATAGTCTGTTCAACAAATTGCTCAGCAAATTGCTATGACAATTAATAAGACAATTTTCTTTCTTTAGCATAACCTTTAAAATGGGGCAAATAAACACATGAGACGAGATGATGATCAATCTTTGTGATCAGGTTAAAGAGAAAAGTGCACTCAGGTCCCTTAAACACACACACAAAATCCTTTCAAATGTAATGAATGAGAATGGCTATAGAACACTACTTTTTCCTTCTCATAGAGGAATTATTAGCATGGTTCAAATATTAGAAAGTGGTGTTAGGCAATTTATGCCTCTGTGTGTTTTATCTTTTTTCAAAAAGTATCCATTAAAGTGAAGCATTCTATTAGCTCCATTCCGGAACCTCTTTATTGATTAGCTATATTGCTTAACTAGAGAAATGTTTTGCAATTTTGGTTTAGTACATTACTAGTGGCTCACTTTGACCTAAATGCATATAAATTGCTGTGTTTTATATCTGTGATGCTCTTGGCAGTGATAATTATCTATAATTAGTAAGTGTGTGGCTGAAAAGAACTTCATGGGATCAACAGAGCTTCAGCACAATGAATGGCTAAAGATGATTCTTTGAGTAGTACGCAATATTATCCTCGCAATATCTTGTTTTTTATCTTGACTCTTCTTAGACTTGAAGGTAACTTGCAAACTTGATATAGAAAGAGCCAACAACAATTTATGATTGTTTTCTATGTAAAGAGAATGAATTTCACCACTGACTTGACTGAGAGAGAATTTTGAGTAGTTCCATTTAGTCCCACGTAATCAAGATTTGGGGGATTTCCCTTTTACTTACCTATGACATCATACTTGGTGTCTTCTGTCTTACGACTTATAACTGTGCAGTGATACTACAAGGGAGCTTGACCATCTGTGTTGGCTAGAGGGAACAAAGCAAAATCCAATGATGTAGGTGGTCATCACTTGTGCTGGACAGTCACCAAGAACAATGCAGGCTACTTTTGAAGTAACATCCTCCTCTGATGCCTATGGGCAAAACAGGTAGGTTCAAGCTGTAAGTAGCACTTGCTTGAGTGGAGGCTGGGCACTCTGTCAACATAGGCTTTCTCCCTACACCTGCAGGTCTGCCTCCCCAAGCTCCTATTCCTCCCTTTCCAGGACCCCCTTCTTCTCTGTTCTCACATTCCCAGTCAGGAATCTCTTTTCTTTTGCGGGGAATCTCTTTTCTTTTGTCCATGGTATTTCTTTCCAAATCATTTGTTTATAGCATGACTCCTTTGTGACAGCAGGGTTGGCTTCATGGGTTTGTGACCTGTGCAATCACTCAGGGCCCTGTATTCAGCAAGGCCCAGTGCTTAGTTTAATGCTGTGTTGTTGCCATTTTGACATTTTAATCAGTTTTGCAAAAAGGCTTAACATACTCATTTTTCACAGAGTCCTACAACAAATTACACAGCCTGTCCTATCTGAGAATGTTTGTGTTTAATACTCATAAGCCAGGAAGAAAATGAAGTATTTTCTTCTTCTTTTTCTTCCTCAATTCTTCTCCCTTTCTGCTTTCTGTGGTCACATCCCGTTTCTAAGGCCATAAGTGCAGAACAACGTAGCTGACAGAAATGGAGATAAGGGGAGAGCCAGGGTGAAAAAAAATATAAACATTTGAGGAAACTTTTGGTATTTCAAATATAGTTTTGTGTCACATGGACATAGTGTGCTGTTGTATTAGTCCATTCTCACACTGCTATAAAGAACCACCCGAGACTGTGTAATTTATGAAGAAAAGAGGTTTAATTGACTCATAGTTCCATAGGCTGTACACAAAGCATGGTTAGGGAGGCCTCAGGAAACTTCCAATCATGGTGCTTCGAAGGGTGAAGAGGAAGCAAGCACCTTTTTCACATGGTAGAGTGGGAGAAAGGGAGAGTGAAGGGGGAAGTGCTACACACTTTCAAACAACAGTTGTTGTGATAACTCACTTATTATTATGAGAACAGCAAGGGGTAAATCCACTGCTGTGATCCAATCACCTCCCACCAGGTCCCACCCCCAACATTAGGGATTGCAATTCCATGTGATATTTGGGTGGGGACACGGAACCAAATCATATCAGCTGTTGTTGTTTCATAGTTGTATAAATTTGGAAGTTATTGGTGAAATACAACTTCTGTCCCTTCTCCTTGAAACAGCACTACCTCTGTCTGCCACCCACAGCTTCTTACATAAGAGCTGTCTTCCCTTCTCTACATTTATTCATTCTAGATGATTTGGGTTAGGATGCTCAGGTCAATGACTAGCCCCATTCCAGAACCCTTTTATTGACTAGCTCATCTAGGCATTTAATGTTTTGTATGTTTCAAAAGTGTTTCTGATGAAACTGCTCAAGAAACTATATTTAGAATTAGCATCTTGGATCTTACAGGCTGGTGATCTCATTAATGTAACCTTAGTCAAGGCTCTTTAGATTTCAATCAACAGAATGAACCTTAGGCTTCAAAACGAAAATCATCATGAGGCAACAAGGTATTAATACATTCTTTGTTCTAGAACAAAATAATAGAGTACCAATATTCATGGAACTAACATTTTTAGGATGTCATAGTATTTGTCAGCTTACATATAAGGGCAGCTTACATTCAATAATGCTTACCATGAATTAGACACTAGGCTTAGTGCTTTACACCCATTAATTTATTTTATCCCCCAAACAACGACAAACGAAGTACTATTTTTATTGTCCACATTTAGA
The DNA here is from genome assembly GCF_000951045.1 of Mandrillus leucophaeus. NCBI lineage: Eukaryota > Metazoa > Chordata > Mammalia > Primates > Cercopithecidae > Mandrillus > Mandrillus leucophaeus. The sequence continues at coordinate 1,812,352 of NW_012109808.1, read as the reverse complement.
AGAGGAAGAAATGAAGACACAGAGTGATTAAGTAACTTGTGTGAAGTAACATTGCTGATAGGTACTATAATGGACTTGGATCCAAGTGGTTTGGGTCCAGAATCGGTGCATTTAACCACCTCCAGTTGCCTCTAGTGTATCGTGAAAAAACAAGTACAGGAAATACAAGCAGGAATAACAAGGCTTGAATCCAGGAACTTGGAAGTTGTCAGGAACCGGGGCTGTATTCTCTTGGGCTTATTTCCTCGTAGTTGTGTAGTTTATTTCCTCTCACAGCTTTACTCACTTCTCTCTGTCTCTGCAGGTTAGCATTATCAGCTGCTTCTTGAACACAGGTAAAGATGGTCACCTCTCTGTGGCAGCCTCAGCTCTTACCTGTACATCAAGACTATTCTAGCAACAAATTGGGAGCTTGAGTCCCCATTTTCAATTCTCAAAGGATAAACAGCCCAGTTGGCCCAAATGGTCTCAGGTGTCTGTCTACTGTTTGTCTAATCAGCCACGGTGAGACAGGTAGGGGCTTTGTATAATATAAACAAGGCCATGGGGGCCCAACACTGTGGGTAGAATCATTTCCAGTTAAGGGGTGATGTGGGTGAGGCATATCAAAAATATCTCCCGCAGCTACCTCAATCCAGGTATTATGTAATGAGAAGATCATTGATGACACTAATCCGGAATAGGTACAATTTTGGGGAAGACATGTTGAAACCTCAACCCCCAATGTTACTGTTTTTGAAAATGGGGCCTTTAAGGAGGTAGTTAAGGTTAAATTAGGCTATAGTATGAAGTTCTAATTCAATATAACAGGTGTTGTTATAAGAAGAGAGAGAAAAACCATGTATGTGCTCATACAGGGAAAAGCCTATTTGAGGATGCAGAGAAAAAATGGAAGCCAAAGACAGAGACCTTAGGAGAACCTGAACTTGCTGACACCTTGATCTTGGACTTGCAGCCTTCAGAACTGTGAGAAACAAATTTTTGTTGTTTAAGTCACCCATTCTGTGGTATTTAATCAAATCCCTAGTAAACGAATACATAAAGTAACCTCCGTGTGCCCCTACTTATAATACATGGTTTGCAAAGTGTACTGCAAATGATACTTGTATTAGTTCATTTTCACCCTGCTATGAAGAACTATCTGTGACTGGGTAATTTATAAGGGAAAGTGGTTTAATTGACTCACAGTTCTGCATGGCTGGGGAAGCCTCAGGAAACTTACAATCATGGCAGAAGGGGTAGCAAACACATCCTTCTTCACATGACGGCAGGGGAGAGAAGTGGGCAAAAGCCTCTTATAAAACCATCAGCTCTCCTGAGAACTCACTCACTATCATGAGAACAGCATGGGGGAACTGCCCCATGATCTAATCATCCCTCACAAGATTCCTCCCCTGACATGTGGGGATTACAATTCAAGATGAGATTTGGGTGGGGACACACAGCCAGACCGTATCAATACTCTTTGTAGGTTTCTCCAAATCTAAGCTCAGATGATTCTGCTTGATTATGGTATTGTGTTTGTATAATGTGTGTTGGCCACATTGATTAAAAGTAAAACATATCTTTGAGAGTTATGAGACAATTTCAGGTAAAATCTATTTTGTTGGCTTTAACTCATTTTGTCTATTTTGTTAAGACACAAAAAACGAAGATTCAGTGATGTGACTTAACTTTTTTTTTTTTTTTGAGATGGAGTCTCGTTCTGTCACCAAGGCTGGAGTGCAGTGGCACAATCTCAGCTCATTGCAACCTCTGCCTCCCGGGTTCAAATGATTCTCCTGCGTCAGCCTCCTGAGTAGCTGGGATTACAGGTGCCCACCACCAAACCCGGTTAATTTTTGTATTTTTAGTAGCGACGAAGTTTCGCCATGCTGGCTAGGCTAGTCTCGAACTCCTGACCTCACGTGATCTGCTCACCTTGGCATCCCAAAGTGCTGGGATTACAGGCTTGAGTCAGCGCCCCCGCCCTGACTTCACTACATTTTTTTGGGATGCCATATCTGTTGACCAAGAGCACACCATAGCTGACAAACAGCTGCTATGAATTTGATAACATATTTAAGCATTTCTTGATCAAAATGAACTAAAAAAACAAAACAAAACAAAAACTGATTTTTTAACCCTTTGGTGCCAGTTGTGTCCTGTGATGTTTATTTGGTTAATATCACTTTGAAAAATAAAGCCTCTATAATAGAATCCAATTCTCTAAATATCATTGAACCAGGGAGGAAAAGCTGTGGACTATCAGTTTTTATTAATGTAGCTCAGGATTACATTAGCTCTTTTGGTAGACATTTCTCCTGCGGTTGATCTGATTATCACTTCTTCAGAAAGTTTCTCTTTTATGTCTTTCCATAGAAACCTATGCAGTATTCTATTACACAGAGCTTTGTAGTCATTTATTAGTCTTTTTCTCTCACATGGCTCTGAGCAATTTGAAAGCAAGGTCTATGTTTATTTATTTTCACTGCACCTTCAGTGTATAAAACAATGTCTGGATCCTGGAAATATCCAGCATACATTTACTGAATTATATGAATGAATAGAATTGTTTTAAAAGTTAAAATGTTAACAAATAAATAGTTATTATTATGCCTCTGCATGCGTATGCGGCAATTTTATGGCTGTTCTGAATTATCTTAAACTCTGTCCGGTGGAGTGTATTCTTGAGGAACAATTTCAAATAAGCAGCTTGAAATTGCAAATGCATAGGAGGTCTTTAGAAGAATTATTTTATGTTCAAACCAATATGAGATAGTTTTATGTCTCAGTGTTGGATAGACAAAAATATTCGAATAATTCGACTCTATCAAATTTATGTGCTAATTATTTATGACTCTGCCTGTTGCGGGGGAGGGGTAAGGAGGGACGGAAGGAGAGAAAGGTGGAGAGAGAAAAAGAGACACAGAGGGGGATATGAACGGAGAAGGGCAAGTGAGGAAAGGGTGAGAAGAAAGATGAAAATTTAAAAAAAGGTTAGGTCCCTTTGAAGGGCTAATAGAGGAGACCAACTGGTAAATGGAGTATAGAGCACAGAATTATTACATTAAGGAACGCTTGTTATTAAACATTATCTAGCTCTTCTTCACGTAGCCAGGAAAGCTTTCACACATCAGGTAATACTTGAGTTTAGCCTCAAAGAAGGAAGGGGAAGTGGTCTTTTTGGCGGAGAAGAAGGGCAATTTACATGACTAATTTGTTACTTCTTAGTTTTTCCAAAGTTCAGTTTTTTTATTGAAGTTTTCATTCTCTTCGTGACTGAAACCAACTCCCCTGAGTGGAAAACATTTCTTTTATGTTCTAGAGTGAGGGAATGATACCTAGACTGAAGTAGCAGCAGTAATGAGCTGACAGCCTCACATCTACTTTCGGTGTGCTGGGAATGAGCCATAGGATCTTAGGCAAGTCCCTTCCTCTTTCCAGGCCAAACAGGTTGGACTACATAATCTTCTCTGTTCCCGTCCGGTTCTAAGAATTTGTGAGTCTTTGGAACAATATACTGGACGCTGGTATTAAGGGGATTTTTACATTTCAGTGCTAGAAATTGTCCTTCCCTGTCCTCCCACCGCTCCCTTGCCCTTTTTCTACCACTTCCCCATCTTACCGTAGTCCTCGGGGACTCCTTTTGTTCCCCAGGGAGTAAAATTACAGTCAAGGTTAAGGAAGCATTTTTATTCACTTTCTATCTGGAGTTTGCCTCCTACAAAGGAGGCTCGACCTTTAAAAAAAAAAAATAGAGCAGGGCAAGAGGGCGCGGCCGAGGGATCAGGCTTCTTTTCCGGGAAAGTTACCCGAAGGCCAGCTGTATGTCATCCTGGGATTTGTAGTTCCTTTTCCGGACCCTCTCCCTTGGTAACTCCTTGATGGTGAGGCCGAGATGGACTACAACTCCCAGAGGGCCAAGCGGCGGCAGCGGGGTCCTGTACTCTCGCTGTGGCTGGGCGGCTAGTTCAAGTTGCCATAGCTGCGAGTCTGGGGAGAGCAGAGTCGGTTGAGTCGCTGCGTTTGGTCAGTTGCACCTTCTGGGTCACTGGTAGCCGCGGGAGCCGGGTGGGGCCTAGGCGATGATCCGGCATTAAGGAGCTGGGGTCATCCTCCGTCTCAGGTACCTGCACCCACCTCCCCCTTGCCCTTTTTCGAACACTTCCCCGTCTTACTGTAGACGTTTTAGTCCCGCTTCCCCTCGTCCCAGGGGTGGGGACCTCGGAGCGGCGCGGGATCTGGGGTGGGGCCGTGGATGGGTGGAGTGTGTGCAGAAGTGAGGGGAGACGGCGCGCCTGTCATCCCGAGGCCTCCCTCCCTGGGCAGGGGTGTCCGCGGTCAGGTCCTGGCCAGGTTATCCAGGGTATCTGGACTGCATTGTCCTTCCTTTGGGAGCAGCTTGCTCTACCGCTAGCATCTGTGAAGCTTTAAGGGACAGGAGATTGGACTCATTCGGTAGGTCCTTCAGAGAACCGTCTGACATTTGCTTGCCTGTCCTGCTATAGAACTTAATTTTTTTTTTTTTTAAATACCTGTTTTGTAGTCACAAAAAGCTTGCTACTCTCGGGAACGCTGGATTAGTGAGCTCTTTTTCCCGTGCCATCATGGGAATTGCCCCAGCCTTAGCTGTTAGCTGTGCCTTAATTGAATTATTTCGTAAAAAATACCTGACATTGAATCCCAGCTGCATCTTTTATTGGTTTGATGGAGCCAATCTGTTATGTAGGCGTCTGGTAAAACTCTGCCATTAATTGCAGCACTGATTTGAGTATTATGTAAAGTATCTAGCACAGTGCCTGGCACCCTGCAAGTGCTCAGCATTTGTTGTTTATTATTATTAATGATGCAGATTAGTGTTGTCTAATACAAATATGGTGTGAGCCACACAGGTGAATTTAAATTTTTAGTACCAACATTAAAAAAGTAAAAAGAAACTGGTGAAATTAATTTTAATGGTTTATTTAGCACAATATAGAAAAATGTTTTCAATGGAGTAGTATAAAACTTACTGAGATTTTTACTTTTTTTTTTTTTTTTTTTTTTGAGACGTAATCTGGCTCTGTTGCCCAGGCTAGACTGTAGTGGCGCGGTCTGGGCTCACCGCAACCTCCATCTCCTGGGTTCAAGCGATTCTCCTGTCTCAGCCTGCGGAGTAGCTGGCCACCATGCCTGTCTATACGTTAAAAAAAAAAAAATACTTTAAGTCTTCAAAATCTGGTGTGTATTTTACGTGTATAGCATATGTCAGTTTGACCTGGCTGGAGCTAGAGCTCAGTAGCCATGTGTCTAGTGACTACTGTACTGGACAGCACAGAGATAAGGTTAAAACTTCAGCAGTTTCACATTGGCATACATAAATTTGGTTGTGCCTATGACTCATGGGTTATGGTGGCTGTTTTGTTAGAAGAGTGAAGTGTGCAGTGTACCTGTGTTCTCTCAGCATATCTTGTCTGCCATTGCATAACCTAGGTCTCTTTGAACTGTTTCTTGACAGTTTTATTTTGATTAGCTTTTTCAGAATACCTTTTTTTTTTTCTTGAAATGGTTTATAGATGTATTCCCAGATCTACCTTTTATGTGGACAACTCCCAGTTCTGTGGATCACTTCCTGTGGATTCCTAGAGATTGCTTCGAAAGCAGTCACAAATAATTGAAAAAGTTTCTATCCATAGCTCTTTCCTACAACCAAAGGCATTTTACTTTTATTTATTTAATTGTAGCACTGAGTATGGGAAGAACTGGACAGCTTATAAAATATTTCCTTTAGGAGTGTTAGACTGGCTTAGAAGTACCATTGGGTCACCACACTCAGAAGTAACATGTTAACTGTATTACCTGACTTAGTTACCAACTTTTAGACATGCTCATGGCGTCGTACTTTTGGCTAGACTTGGGCTGCGGTTCACACTGGAGCACGAACTCTCTGGCAAGCCCCAGGGATGACCAGGCATGGATGGAAATCACCAGTGACAATATGTTGGCTGGGCACTTGGATGTGAAGAATTGTAGTGAGGTCACTTGGGCTTTTGAATGATTCTAGGAGCATTTTCTCTGTTCTGCGTTATGCCATAGTCTGTACATAGGGACCTAATTTTCATATTTCATTATTTAAAAATGTTTAAAGTTGTAGGTATGTCTTACCCCTTGTTTCGTTTATTTGTAGGTGGTTTGGGGAAAGTCTAGGGGCAACCAAAGATCATCTGCTTGACTAGGCCCTTTGCCCTGAACCTCATGAAGAAATGATAGGAGGAAGACATATGTACCTAAAAAGAGCTTTGAGCTCAGAGAAGAGCAACTCGGAGCTTTGGGGGTGTGCTTTGTAAGTATGCTTTCTCCCTGCATTTCGGAGATAACACATATTTTTGCATATTTATGGTGGAAAAGACTGTGCCAACAAATAGAGTTTTGGAAACAAGAAGCCCCTTTCTAATATATAGTATAAAAAAGTATAGATTGGTTGGTTGTGTATACAATGTTACAAACATTCAGATGAACAAACTAGTTAAGTTGAGATGTCCTTAACCTTAATAAAAGCAACAGTGATGCAGCTGTTTCTATTAAACAAGAAAATGAGAACCTATTTTGTCTCAGGCACTCTGTCAGGCACCTTTTACAGGCATTATATAATTCCTTTATCATGCTTTTACAAAGGAGGCAGTTGAGTCGCAGGTTATTTGATTTGTTTGGGATTCTGGAGCCAAAAGAGTGGTCATTGTTTCCAGGTCTTCTGACTCCAAATTTCAGTCCCACCCACTGCCAAGGGGCTTCATTGCTGTTTATAAGTGCCCTCTAATAGAGTTTGATTCATATTCAACATTTTTGGGTTAAGTGTACCATATATGGCAGAGTGTGTAGTTATTCATCTCTTTCAATGTTCAAAAAGTTATATTATCTTAGTTTTTTTTTTATTATAGTAGTCCTTATATTATTATTGAGGTAAGAGATCATTATAATTTGTGATTTCCATAAATAAATTCAACATGAATTATAATTGATAATTAAGGGTGTAATGTTAAAAGTTTAAATTTACAACATAGATATAAAAATTCTGGACCTTCTTTTGGATTTCATATTGTGCTTCAATAAAAGGTTCTGAAACGTAGAGGGGAGACACACTGTGGCCTTGCAATACCAACACTGTGTGGTGGGGCGTGGTGGCTCACACCTGTAATCCCAGCACTTTGGGAGGCTGAGGCAGGCGGATCATGAGGTCAGAAGATCGAGACCATCCTGGCTAACACAATGAAACCCCGTCTCTACCAAAAATATGAAAAAATTAGCTGGGTGTGGTGGTGGGCGCCTGTAGTCCCAGCTACTTGGGAGGCTGAGGCAGGAGAATTGCGTGAACCTGGGAGATGGAGCTTTGCATACCACTGCACTCCAGCCTGGGCAACAGAGCGAGACTCCATCTCAAAAAAAAAAAAAGAATACTACACACTGTGTATAAGATCAATGGTGTACAAACTTTATAGGATTAGGCCAGGTGCATTGACTCATGCCTGTAATCCCACACTTCGGGAGACCAAGGCAGGAGGATCACTTGAGCCTAGGAATTTGAGAATACCCTGGGCAACATAGCAAGACCCCCTTCTCTACCAAAAAAAAAAAAAAAAAAAAAAAATTAGCCAAGCATGGTGGCTTGCGCCTTTGGTCCCTACTACTCAGGAGGCTGAGGTGGAATGATTACTCGAGCCCAGCAGGTTGAGGCTGCAGTGAGCTGTGATCACACTACTACACTCCAGCCTGGGTGACAGAGTAAGATGCTGTCTCAAAAAAAAAAAAAAATTAGGATTAAATAATTTTAGAGCTGGATGGGGGGCCTATTAGGATAATTTGGTCCAGAAATTTTGGAAATAATATAAAAGTAATCTAGATTTATTAGATTATTAAAAACTGTATTAGCATGTATATTATAGAATACACTATCCATGTAATGTCTCTGGGTTGAATCTGATATGAAGTAGTTTCAATACATTCATACTGTCATATAGTGTGTTCTTCTTTTTTGTAACAACATAGTGTTACAGGTCAGCACTTAGGATTCAACCTTGTCTCTTTTAACAGATACATAGTATCCCAGTGATTAGATGCATTTAATGTATTCTTATCCAGTGGATTTATATTTTTTTCTTACTCTTTTACAAGTATAAAAAAATTCATTCACTCTATTGCCCAGAGTGGAGTGAATGAATGTGCTCATGGATGGATGGATGAGTGAATTAAAATTTCTGAAGAATTTCTACAGTGAAATTCTTATGCATATGTCTATATGTAAAATATATCTATATAAACATCTTCTTTTATCTTCCTAGGATAATAGTCATAGAAACAGATTTTCTGGGTCAACATCTATGTATATTACGGATTGATTGATTGAGACAGGGTCTCACTCTGTCACCCAGGCTGTAGTGCAGTGGTGCGATCTTGGCTCACTGCAGCTTCTACGTCCCAGGCTTGAGAAATCCTCTCACGTCAGCCTCCCGAGTAGTTAGGACTACAGGTGTGCACTACCACACCTGGCTAATTTTGTTTTATTTTTTTGTAGAGACAAGGTCTCACTATGTTGCCGAGGCGCATCTCGAACTCTTGGGCTCAGGCAGTCCTCCTACCTTGGCCTCCCAAAATACTGTGATTACAGGCATGAGCCACTGCGCCTGGCTTGTATTATTTATTTTTACTTGTATTGCCAGGTTTTTCTCCAGAAAAGCTAATGTAGCTTTTTTTTTTAAAAATTTTTAATTTTTGTGGGTACATAGTAGATATACATGTTAATATAGTTTTTTATAGTTAATACTCTTACAACAAGGTATAACTTTGCTAACCCTGTGAGAGGTTTTTTTCATCTGTATAAAACAGATAGACAAGAATATCATTTTATTATTTTAATTTGCAATTATTTAGTGAAATAACAAATAGCATTTGTTAAGGTCATTTGATTTCTGTGAATTGTCTGTTTATATATCTTTTGAGTCTTTTACAACCGGACTGTTCTTTTTCTTGTGTTTTTGAAAGAGCTGATTAACCCTTTGGTTCCCATATAACGCAACTATTTTTGTGAGTTTTTCTTTTAGTTTTTAAATCTTGTTTCTGGTATCTTGTTATCACTAATTATGAATGACCCTAAGAGGCTTATCAGGCCTTTATCAGATATGTACACCTCTCTGAAATTTCTATAATGCTGGTGCTTGGAGTATTTGGGAGATGGGAATATTTGTGGTTACATGAATCCATTTAATTCATTCTGATAAAGACCTTCCTTCCTTCCTTCCTTCCTTCCTTCCTTCCTTCCTTCCTTCCTTCCTTCCTTCCTTCCTTCCTTCCTTCCTTCCTTCCTTCCTTCCTTCCTTCCTTCCTTCCTTCCTTCCTTCCTTCCTTCCTTCCACTCCAGCACTCATGCTGGAGTGCAGTGGTGTGATCTTGGCTCACTGCAGCCTCGACCTCCTGGGTTCGAGTGATCCTCCCACCTTGGCCTGTCGAAGTGTTGTGATTGCAGGCATGAGCCACTGTGCCTGGCTTGATAAACATTTAGAATCTACTCTGCCAACAGGGTTTGCTATGAAACAGGTGCTTGTGAATGGATGAATAAGTGCTTGTGAATGAATGTGCTCATGGATGAATGGATGAGCTTTAATTCTCTGCTTCCAGGCACTGGTCCATTTGATTCTGCCTCCTGCTCTGAGGTGCTGGACCAGGGTGGACTCCTGATGAAATCAGAGCAAAAAAAATACTTTCTACTTTTTTGAGTTTGGGCAAGTTAACTTTTGGAAGCTGTTTCCTTACCTGTGATATTGGTTACAGCTATGTTTACTCTACAGGGCTGTTGTTGGGGTTAAATTAGTTAATACAAGTAAAGTGCTTAGAACAGGACCTGGCACAGAAACGGGCCATTTAATTGTTGAGTTATTAATATTATTGCTTCTACCATGATGACTGCCACCACCACTACCATCATTATTGTATTCTTTAAAAACGATTAATTTCTGTTTCACTTAAGCTAGCTCATGTGTGTTCTGTTTTTTTGGGGGAACTCACAGCCTTAATTACAACAATCAGTACTATCAGTACTTTATTCTTTTTTTTTTTTTTTTTTTTTGTAGACAGAGTCTCACTGTGTCACCCAGACTGGAGTACAGTGGTGCAATCTCGGCTCACTGCAACCTCTACTTTCTGGGTTCAAACAATTCTCCTGCCTCAGCCTCCCAAATGGCAGGGATTATAGGTGCTCAGCACCACACCCAGCTAATTTGTGTAGTTTTAGTAGAGACGGGTTTCACCATGCTGGCCAGGCTGGTCTCGAACTCCTAACTTCAAGTGATCCACCCACCTCGGCCTCCCAAAGTGATGGGATTACAGGCATGAGCCACTGTGCCCACCCAAGCCCTTTGTTCTTATCAGCTTATTTTGCTTTTAGGGAAGAGTACCTTTACTCACTGGTACACCTGGTTTTTTTGTTTTTGTTTTTTTGCCTTTTCACCACTGCCATTTACATGTAACAAGTGTATTGATTTAAAAGTTGAGTTTTGGAAATAGTCTTCTTGCCTGGATTTGAATCCTGGCTCTGCCACTTAAGTTACTTTGCTTCTTTAAGCCTTAGTTCTCTTTTCTATAAAATGGGGATGATAATAATAGTGTTATGAGGATTAAATGAGAGAGCATATGTAAAGCACTTAGTACAGAAATTAGTCCATAGAAAACCATAAATCAATAGCTATTATTATTTAAATAAAGTTGAACATTATTATGCCTTTGTATAAATGTAAGCAAGTAATATATCATAGTCTCATAATTTTACAGAAAAGCAAACTAAAACAAATTTTCTTTTCTGTCTTGGTTTATATATGTTTCCAGTTGTGGGGTCTCCTAGTTATTTAGAAGGTTGCTTTAAGGTGTGGTTTGAATCCAGGCTTTTCTAGCTGCTTAACTACTGGGAGCCTTAGTAGTTCTTCATTTGCAAAAAAGGGACTACTTTGTTCATTTAAGAAGTAAATATTGAATGTGCCAAACACTAAGACACTATTCTGGAGCCTGGGAATAGATAAACAAGAGCTAGTATATGCCTTTGGGGAGGTTAGAAATCCTCTTTGTAAGGTTGGCCTGAGGTTAAGCCAAGCTTTGCAGAGGTACTTGACTGTATGCAAAGTACCTTTCATACCGAGGTGCTCAGGAAATGGTGATTCTCGCGTTTGTACCTCTGATGTTCTGATTTCCAGCTATGTGCGCCAATCGTTAAATCCAGTATGTTTCTACTTTATCGATGTTTTAAAAAACATTTCCTATCGATACCTTTAATTTTAAGGTCTTCTCAATAAACTTTTGCTAAAGGATGGTCTTTGAGTTCTTAGGCAAGAAATCATGATCTTCTTCCTGACCCTTAAAATTGGCTGTGCCATAGTTTGCTGAACCATCTGGTACTGCAAAGCAGTTTTAGGATGAAGGCCATTATTTGTGTAACTTATTAAGACAGGAGGCTTGAAAGCTGGGAATTAACTGCAGAGGGTGGGGAAAGTATGTCACAGTGTTTGCAGGAAAGAAGTGTAGCAAACTATCAGCTGGTGGTTGCACAGGACTCTCAACAATAAGTGCCTTGCTTGCATGGATCCTAATGGTAGATAGGGCTTGTCTGAAGTCTGCCATCTTATTTCTTGTATATTGGACCTGCCTGGCATCAGAGCCTCAACTATTTTGCAATCTGAGGCTTATTTCCCACACATTCCTTTCTAGCTACTAATCTCTTTCTTTCTTCACATATCCAGACTTCCTAAAAGAATAATTTATACACAGTGCTTCTGCTTTTTCACCTCCTGTTTTCTCCACAACCTGGCATCATCCTCACCTAAGCTGTTTTACTGAGACTGCTTTTGATACAGTCACTAGCACTTCCAAAGGATACTTTCTGTTCCTTTTCCTACTTGGCATATTTGTTGCATTCATCTCTCAGAGTTCAGTCAGCATTTGCCCCTAAACAGGCGAGACAGATGTCCCACAGTAATTTTAACAGGGAAAGTTTAACATACAGCAGCAGTTGGTAAACCATATCCCATGGGCTAAATTTAGCCTACCACAGGTCAAATCAAGCGACCCCATTCATTTGTAACTGTCTGTGCTTTTGTGCTACAGCTGGCAGAGGCTAATAGTTGTGGCAGAGAAAAAAAGTTTGCTGACTCCTGATATAATTAACTATAAGGGGATTATCTGTAAAAGGACAGAGATGACTCCAAAGAATCCCCTGGGCTGAGAGAGAGTGCCCAAAGGAGGTATAAATGGGAGGGGGCTCTCTTCAAGGCTGGGATTCAGACCTTGTTGGAGAAGGTGTGGCTATAGCCCCCGAATGGTGGAGAGACTTGCTGAGTTACTGGGCCATAGCTGATCCACAGTTGCTGGACAAGGAGGGGACACTGTTCCTAATTAAAGGCGGAGTGATGCTGGAAAGCAGGGAACCGCACCACAAATGATGGGCAGGAAACACCTCTCCAGGATGCTGGTAGGGTGAAGCAGGGGGATTGACTGTGAGGGTGTCTGTCAGATTCACTAAGAATCTGAGTAGGGGTTGGGTTACTGAAACTTGATGGGAAGCTGCCCAGTGCAGGTACTGCTGACACTTGATGGAGTTGAGTACCACTGGATATCCCTCACACAGGATGCTGAAATGAAAATGCAACAAACGGAAAACATGGAACCAGAAAGAGAAGCCCCTTCCTCCTGCAGTGTCCTTTTAAAAAATAATTATTATGATTATGATTATTTTTGGTTTCAATAGCTTTAAGGCAGGGGTCCCCAACCTTTTTGGCACCAGAGGCACTTTTCATGGAGGACAATGTTTTTACAGACTGGGAGGCAGAGAGAAGGATGGTTTTGGGATGATTCAAGTGCATTACCTTCATTGTGCGCTTTATTTCTGTTATTATTACACTGTAATATATAATGAAATAATTATGCTACTCACCATGGAGTCAGTGGGAGCCCTGAGCTTTTTTTTTCCTGCAACTAGACAGTACCATCTCGGGGTGATGGGAGACAGTGACACCCAAAGTGTGTTACTTATGTCCATTCTACTCTGTAGTCTCCTTTTGGTTGCTATCACTGCAGAAAACCCTGCTTCACAAAGATAGGATGTTGGCAATGGAAGCAGGCTTTTTGGTGCACAAGGTAATCTCAGGATATTTTGCCTTGACTTAAATCCAGAACATACAGAGGTTTGAAGTTGTCTCTTACTTTTAAGGCCAGAGTCATTTGCAGTCTCAAGAGGTTGATCCTCTTCTAGCATGGACAAGGTTGATTCACCTGGTTTATTTACAAGTGGGTCATGGAACCATTTCTTCCCAATTTGGGGATCTTTGGTGGTTGAGAAGTATGTTGGTCTGTTCTCATGCTGCTACAAAGAAATACCCGAGACTGGGTAATTTATAAAGGAAAGAGGTTTAATTGACCTACAGTTCTGCATGGCTGCAGAGGCCTCAGGAAACCTACAGTCATGGTGGAAGAGAAGCAAACACGTCCTTCTTCCCATGGCATCAGGAGAGAGAAATGCCAGGCAAAGGAGGAAAAGCCCCTTATAAAACCATCAGATCTTGTGAGAACTCACTACTATCACGAGAACAGCATGGTGGGTAACTGCCCCCATGAGTCAATTACCTCCCACCAGTCTCTCCCACGACACATGAGTATTACGAGAACTACAATTCAAGATGAGATTTGGGTGGGGACACAGCCAGACCATATCAGGAAGTAATGCTCAAACTCCTTTGAAAGCTGAGATAGATGATCATACACCAGCTGGGAGAAAGGAGGCCCTGGCTCAGTCTCTTTCAAAATCTCTGCTAATATTTGAAACATGTCAAAACTCCCAATGTTCACTGGTTGCCCCCATAAATCTAGTTTGGTTTTGAATGCATCCACTTTATCTGCTGACTTGAACACAGTTGTCGTTTTCCCATGAAGGGACAGATTGAGTTTGTGGAGCAGGTTGAATTTGAATATGTCACACAAGTAAACAAGTTTTGCAACCCATTTGTCACTGAAATGTGCTGCCAGTAGTGACTATTTCTAAAAGAGCTCTCTGGAGCAGCTCTTGTAACTCAAAATCTCTGGCCAGTGACCTACCTTTAGAAAGCCATCTCACTTCTGTGTATAAGAGATGACGTGTGTACTCCGCATCTATCTCCTCACAGAGCTGCAAGAACAGACATGAGTTAAGGGCATGTACTTTAATGTGACTGATAATTTTAATCACATCCTGCAAAACGTTGTTAAGTTCAGGTGACATTTTTCAGCTACCCAGCATTTCTCCATGGATGACACAGTGCATAGACTCATATTCAGAAGCACCCTCTTTGACTTGAGTAGTGAAACCAGCAAGCCATCCAGTCATGGTAGCTGCTCTGTCTGTGCACATACCGACACAAATTGACCAATTTGGTTTTCCTGATATGTAGTCATTCAAAGACTTTAGTAGTTCTGCAGCTGTGGTGTTGGTTGGCAACAAAAGTACACATATGGTATCCTCGTGCACATCCTCCTGAAAAATATATCGCATAAAAGCAAGCATTGGTGCCTTATTGTCAACATTGATAGGCTCATCAACCTGGATTACATACCACAATGACTCATTAATCCTCTTTAACAATTGTACCTCAGTATCCTCTGTTATTCATCAATTCATCTAGTTATAGTGCTAACCAAAAGAGGAACATGTGCTACCTGTTGAACTGCAGTCTATCCTAAAAGTTCATGACAAATGTCCTTAGCAGCAAGCAGGTCAACTCTTCACCAACAGTGAAGGACTTCTTAGCTCTAGCAATGTGGTTAGCCGCTAAGAATGAGCTCACAGTGCACATTCATTTGATGAAGTGGTGACCTTCAATAATTGCTTCTGTTCTTCGTGTTCATGTTTTTTTCCTTTGAAAAACTCCAAAGGCTTGTCTTTTAATGCAGGGTGCATGGTCTCCATGTGGTGAAGCAGTTTTGAAGGTTTTATGGCTTTATTGCATAGCTGGTCACCACATATACAAAGCAGGCCTGGAGAAGGTGAATCACCTGTTGCAATGAACTCTTAATTTAAGTAGGACTCTTGGTAATTTTTTTAAATGTAGTTTTCTTTTTTGTTGGCACTTTTAGCATCTTCTGCTGTCCCGTCATTGGATCTTTCCCCCTTTTCAAAGAAGGTCTCCAGTGACGTTTGGTTTTTACTCATTTTGGCTAGGGTTAGCTTGTGGGCTTACCAAAACAGTGACTGAGACAAGCACATAGTGCAGGAAAGAGGTATGGACAGAAGTGGTAAATAAAAGAATGGGCAGGCCATGTGCAGACTGAAGTAAGTATCAGATTCTGACTTAAAGCCTGCCGCCAGATGCAGCTTGTCACTTGCTACTCACTGATAGGGTTTTGATATGAGTCTGCAAGCCATCGATTTACTAAGGTCTCTGTGCAGTCAAACCTCTCTGCTAATGGTAATCTGTATTTGCAGCCGCTCCCTAGGAATAGAATCACCACCTCAACTCTACCTTGGGTCATCAGACATTAGATTCTCATAAGGAACACACAACCTAGATCCCTCGCCTGCACAGTTCATAGTAGAGCTTGTGCTCCTAGGACAATCTAATGCCACTGCTGATCTGACAGAAAGTGGAGCTCAGGTGGTAACACAAGTGAAGGGGGGGCAGCTGTAAATACAGATGAAGCTTTGCTCACCCACCCACTGCTCACCTGCTGCTGTGCATCCCGGTTCCTAACAGGCCATGGACTGGTAGTGGTCCTTGGCTCATGGCTGGAGACTCCTGCTTTAGGGTGTAAGTGGTTTTTGGTTACATGGATGAATTGTATAGTGGTGAAGTCTGGGATTTTAGGCACCTGTCACCTGAGTAGTGTACATTGTACCCAATGGGTAGCTTTTCATCCCTCAACCCCCTCTCACACGGCCCCCTTCTGAGTCTCCAGTGTCCACCCTACCACTCTGTATGTCTTTGTGTACCCATAGCTTAGCTCCCACTTATAAGTGAGAACATGAAATATTTGGTTTTTGATTTCTGAGTTACTTAGAATAATAGCCTCCGGTTCTAACCAAGTTGCTGCAAAATACATTATTTTGTTCTTCTTTATGGCTGAGTAGTATTCCCATGGTATGCACATGTACCACATTTTCTTTATGCATTCATCAGTTGATGGGCATTTAGGTTGATTCCATATCTTTGCAATTGTGAATTGTGCTGTGATAAACATAGATGTGCAGCTGTCTTTTTGACATAGTGACTTATTTTCCTTTGGGTAGATACCCTATAGTGGAATTCCTGAATCAAATGATAGATCTACTTTTAGTTCTTTGAGAAATCTCTGTACTGTTTTCCGTAGAGGTTGTACTGATTTACATTTCCAGCAGTAGTGTATAAACATTCTTTTTTCATTACATCGGTACCAATATCTATTGTTTTTTGACTTTTTAATAATGGCCATTCTGCTGGAATAAGGTTGTCTTATTGTGGTTTACATTTGGATTTCTCTGATTAGTGATATTGGTCTTTTTTTTTTCATATTTGTTGGCCATTTGTATATTTTCTTTTGAGAAATGTCTATTTATGTCATTTGCCCACATTTTAATAAGATTACTTTTTCCCCCCAATATGTTTGAGTTCCTTGTAGATTCTGGATATTAGTCCTTTGTTGGATACATAATTTGCAAGTATTTTTTTTCCATCCTGCAGGTTGTTTATTTACTCTGATGATTATTTCTTTTGCTGTGCACAAACTTTTTAGTTTAATTAGGTCCCATTTATTTATTTTTGTTTTTGTTGCATTTGTGGTCTTAGGCATAAATTTGTTGCCTAGGCCAATGTCCAGAAGAGTTTTTCCTAGGTTTTCTTCTTAAGTTTTTATAGGTTTAGGTCTTAGATTTAAATCTTGAATCCATCTTGAGTTAATTTTGTATATGGAGAGAGACAGGGATCTACCTTCTTTCTTAGGAACACCTATGATTCTTAGGTTTGCCCATTTTACGTAATTCCATATTTCTTGGAGATTTTCTTCATATCTTTTCATTCTTCTTTCTTTATTTTTGTCTGATTGATTTACTTAGAAAGCCTTGTTTTCGAGCTCTGAAATTCTTTCTTCTTCTTGGTCTAGTCTAGTGTTAAGAGTTTTTGCTGCATTTTGTAGTTCCCTAAATGTGCCTTTCACTTCCAAAAGTTCTCATTTTTTTTTCTTTGAAATGTCTGTCTCTTTAGAAAATTTTTCATTCATATCCTGAATTGTTTCATTGATTTCTTTATGTTGGTTTTCACCTTTCCCTTTTATCTTCTTGAATAACTTAATAATCAACCTTTTGAATTTTTTATCTGGTATTTCAAAAATTTCACCTTGGTTTGGATGCATTGCTGTAGAGTTAGTGTGATCTTTTGGGAGTGTTATGGAACTCTGTTTTTTCATATTGCCAGAATGATTTTTCTAGTTTCCTTCTTATTTGGGTAGACTGTTTCTTCTAATTATTTTTGAATTTGTTTTTGATTGGATAGGGATTTTTAAGAACTTTCTTCTCCTCCCTGCCCTGCCTTGAGGATATGACTTTATAGTTGATTGTCACCTAGTTTTGGCTTTGGGTACTTTCAATGCCAAAGACTCTGTATGAGTTTCCTGGTTATAGAAAATCTTTGTGTGATGGCTTTCTCTGATGCTGGTTATAGTAGCAATGTGCTAGGTGTGTGAACAGGTTTACTCTCTCCTGTGGGGCTGGAGTGAGAAATCTTATGACGCTTACCTCATTCCTCAGTGGTATGCACTTAATTTTTTTTTCTATTGTTTTATTTACTGGGTTGAACAGTTCAGGCTACAGGCCAGTAGGAGGTACCCATGGTAAAAAACAGCTACAACTAAAGCAGTTGGGTAAATGCGGTATCCCAGTGGTGGGCAGAGGTCACAGCCTTGACAGAGATGGCTGGGGAAGCTCTCAGTGAAATGCACTGAGGTCTTTTTGTGGGCAAGGGAGAGAGCCACCACAGCCTCCCTTCCGGGCCACCAGGAAAGTGATCCATCTCCCAGTCACACTCTGCATGAAGTGCTCTGACTATTCCCATTAGACAGGCACCTCTTTTCATCTGTGTAGAGGGGGATCGTGACTCTGGCTCTCTTGCAAGCCTGAATCTGGAGGACACTCCTCTTGTGGGGATGCAGCCACCCTAAAGTGTTATGGAAAGGCTGTCTACAGATGCACCCATGCCATGCTCCTGTGGGAGGAGCCCCAGCTGTGTCTGCAGTGCTGAGAGAGGGGGAGAAAAGTCCCCTTCTCCAAGATCCTTCTTGAGCACCAAGGCTGCCTGACAATTGGGGTAGAGCCGCATACTTCCCCTACTGAGCCCAGCACTGCACCTGTGCCTCTGCTGAAAGAAACTTCCCACAAGTGGAAAGTTCAGGGACTCAGAGCCTGCAGTCTGGTTTCTTTTGTCCGATGGAGTGTCTGCCTTTTTAATGTGGTACACTCCCCCTTACTCTAGGAGTAGCAGTTTCTCAGGGCCAGACTACTGTGAATCTTGCTGCTGCTCTGGGTCTAACCAACTCGTGGGGCTGCCACACTCTAGGCTGGTGCTGGAGAATGTCTACAAGGGATCCACTGCTGTGAACTGTCCTCCAGTTTCCCAACAGTGAGTACTAGCATGGCTCTGATGAGGGTGAGAGGAGAATGACACACTCTGTGAGATTTCCTTGGTTATAAAGAGCCTTAGTGTGTTGGCTTTCTCAAATGCCAGCTGTAGTTGCAATGTACTGGGCCTGTGGACAGACTCAGGGCCTCCTGGTTAACCAGGGTGATGCAGGCAATGGTGGTAGCTGAGGTCATGCATAATGTTTTTTCTTCCTGAGCACTATGATGTCCCTGCAGATATTGTAATGGGCTGTGCTGGTTTGCTTCCAGCCTGTAGGTGGTGCTTGCAAAAGGGCACCAGTTGCAGTATTAGTGGTGGGAATTGTGCTTGCCTTCTGTTACCCAGGGGAGGTACTCTGGTGTCTCAGGCAATGGGTGGGGCCATGAAGCATGCAAAAGTCTCTGTCGTGTTAGGCTACCAGAGTAGGTGGATGGGCAAAGCTAGTCGGAGCTGGGTCAGGCAAGTCCACAGTCTGGCTCCCCACATTCGAGTGCAAACAGTGGCCCCAATGGGGATTAGAGGACAGTTCCCTGGTCACAGGGGTAATGTTCCAGGGAGGAACACAGCTACCTCTGCTGTACCGAAGAATCCACAAGGGGAAGGATGGGGTAGCAGGTGGCAGTAAGCCCCACTCAGCTCCCATGAACTTGGCAAGGTAGGTCTCATACTCACGGTGTTGTGCTAGCAGTAGCTAGCTGGGTTCCAGGCAGCCCTCAAAACTGTCCCAAGCCATAAGTGTTCCCAACTGACACAGAAACCAGCTTTTAGGTTGTGCACCTCCTGGTCAGCCCATGAAGTAGAGGCTCCCAGGTCCTGTGCCTGCAGCTCTAGCACACTTTCTGCCCACTCCTCGGTTCTGACCAAGGGCGTTTGTCCCCACTAAAGATTATATCACAGGTCTCAGTTGTGAGCTTCTCTCAACCTGTGACCACTGTCTCAGTTAACCAGCAGACTTCAGGTGAGGTCCCTTGTGAGGTAGGATCACGAATGGCTTCCCTCTGTCCCTGCTTGGGTCTGGGAGTAAACATGGTTCGATGCTGCTCCTTTTCATAAAACCTCACTGCTCCCTAAGTCAGCACCAGCACTGGGTAGGGTTAAGGTGTTCTCCTGTGGCCTGGATTGCTCGGCTCCCCAGTGGGAGAGTGTATCATGGAGGCAGTCTCTCCCCACTCATGCTCTGGCAACTACCAGTTTTCCTCCTGGTTTATCGTGTAGACTACTGCCCACTGCTTCTTTCAAAGGGTTTGTGGTTTCTTTCAGTGTTTTTAAGTTCCTATGTTGCTTCTTGGAAGAAAATTCGTAGCATGACTTTCTGCACACAATTTTGTTTTTCCAAGTGGGAGAGGCATGCCAACGATGCCTCCATTCCACCGTCTTGGATTTAAAAACAACAACAACAACAAAAAAACAACCCTTCCAACACTTTCTATGACAAAGTTTAACATTATGCTAGCTACAAAGGAGAAATATTTAAAGGCCTCAGCTCTATTTGTGAAGAGCAGACAATGAAGGATGGATTTGGAGTTGAAAGGCAATTCATTGATTACTGGGAAATTGTAAGTTTTTTTTTCTTGCTGTTTTGAAACCCTTCTTTTCATAACTTCTGTTATATAGTTTCCCCTAGTTTTCCACCTACTTTTCATGTTTCTTCTCAATCTCATTTGCCACCTCCTCTGTCTGCCTTTTGTATATTGGAGTTCTTCTGGGGTTTTCTTTGGTTCTACTTCCTTTCTCACTGTGCATTTTTTTCTTGGTGATCTTATCCACCCCTATACTGATGACTATCAAATATTTCCTTAGACTCACATATCCAGTTGCTTATTAGACATCTTTAGTTTGGTATTTCCTCCCTGAAACACAAATTGATCCTCTCTTTATGATTGAAGCTTAGACAAGTTCAATTTAGAACATATGTTCTCCTAAAAGCTCTTTCTTTTCATTGATTTATTTGCTCAGTTTAATAGTTCAGGATCCATCCAGCTACCAAAACCTGGAACTTGTGATTCATCTTTTACTCTTTTACCTTGCCCTCAGAGTTAATTCATCCCTGCTACACTTCATTTCCGCTGCCACTGGCTTAGGTGCCCACCATTCATTACCTAATAGATTGCAACAGCCTCCCAGCTGTTCTGCTGTTGATGTGCTTATTACCGTGTTACTCTCCACTCAGGATTCTTCAGTTTTTTTTCTTTAGTTATAGTAGTGGCTTTCAAATGTTTTTATTTTCTTTTGAAAATAGTAGAATCATTGAAAAAAGCCCATGAAACCATAGCATGAAAATCAGATGAGGGCAGAACTTCCCTGGTAGAAGGATGCAAGAGCTGAGCGTATTTGGATCCTGTCTACTTTTCTCTGAGACAGTTTTTAATTGGATTCTATTTCGTTGTCTCATACACCTGTCAAACTTATGTGCATCCTTCAAGATGAGTGGAAAAATCCTAACCTGACTCCCCAAGGATTTTGTTGTATTACTTAACTCACCATTTACAATACACTTAAAAGTCTTTCTCTCCTGTCAAAGACTATGACTTATTTATTTACTTTCATCTTTCATTTCTAAATGTAGTGACAACTCATTAAATGATGAAAAATCAATTTAAGTATCTGATTCTGTTTCCTAATGTATTATGTTCACTAACATAACAGAACTGACTGGTGGACTGGACAGTTTTTGATTTTGATCTTTTATAAATTTGCCAAAAGGCTTTGAGCAGATGAAGTTACAGAAGAGCACCGATGTAAAGAAGACAGGTACAATTGTTAACTGTTTCTACATGGTAATGTCTGCTGGCTTGTTAACTTTTTCACTTGAAGGATGAGGCAAAGCTCTCAAGTCCTACAGCTATTGGAACTCTATTAGTCCATTTTCACACTGCTTTAAAGATACGACATGAGACTGGGTAATTTATAAACGAAGAGGTTTAATTGACTTACAGTTCCGCATGACTGGGGAGACCTCAGGAAACTTACAATCATGGCATAAGGTGAAGGGGAAGCAAGCTTGGACCTTCTCATATGGTGGCAGGAGAGAGAAGAGTGAGGAGTGAAGAGGGAAGAGCCCCTTATAAAACCATCAGATCTTGTGAGAACTCACTATCATGAGAGCAGCATGGAGGAAACTGCCTCCATGATCCTGTCACCTCCCATCAGGTCTCTCACTAAATGCATGGGGATTATGGGGATTACAATTTAAGATGAGATTTGGGTGGGGACACAAAGCCTAACCATATCAGAAACAGTGAGAAATACATTCTAAAATTTGAACTTTGTTAATGATTAAGCGTAAAATACACTCTCAATTTTCCCTTACCCCCTACATATCAACACAATTACCTTGAACATCTTCTTTGAGGACGATTACCTTGGACAGAGACAGCTGAGGCACTTGGAGGCCACAGAAGCAATCACCTACTTAACATGCACTAGTCAGTCTTTGTGAAATATCACCCCTGATGCTGGGTGCTTATCTTTTATGGAACAGCTTGCAAATCTTAATTGTTTTAAACTGGCTCAGAGGCAAAGAGATTTGGGAATCAATAAATTACAACTCTCATACATACAAATGTGCATCATTATAATGAAGACAATCTGATGGCTCTTTAGGTCAAATAACAAAAGAGGTGGACTTGAGTTTGTAAAGGCTCATTGTCAATCCTCTTATTACAAGGGTTGAATGCAGTTTTACTCTCTTTAGTCGCAGTATTCAAGTTTGCATATGGGCATTTGTTTTAGATGGATAGCTCCTCAGTGGGAGTGAATTGATGAGGATTCGTTATTTGCTCTGGTGGCTGTATTTTTTCTTTATAAGGTTCATTAAGACAGAAGCAACAATATTTATGCCTTTAAATACTGATTTGTTGGGAGCAGCTACATAAGCTATTCTAAGAATTGTAATATCAGACCCAGAGCTTGCTCTAAGATTCCAGACTTTCTCCCAAGGTCAGCCGTCTTAGTCTTCTCTAGAGATTTGGAAAAAGCTCACGTCTGAAAAGTAGACAGCACAAATGTTGTTGCTCTCTTATTAATAAGAAATTTTGTTGCACCAGCAGCTGGTAGTAATCTGCAGAATAGTGTTTACTGTTTTTTCTCCAGTTGAAAGAAATACCTTTCTCAGCTTTAACCAGAATTTAGGTATTTCTCTTTCTTTAAATTGTTATTCAAGAGTTTGGTCATTCTTCAAATTTAGCAGTTCTTCCTTTTCTTTCATCAGTGTGTGATGCTGAAATTTCTTATGATAATGAGGGTAAATTTCTTATCTAATTGAACTTTTTTCTTTTAAATCTTTAAAGGCAATGATGAAGATTTTCCTTGAGCATACATAAATGTTTTTTTCTACTAGTCTTAATAATTCTTCTTTGGGCTTCAAATTATAATAGTGATTAAATATAACTTGTGGACCATTTTTAATTTGTTTTCCAAAGTAGAATTTGATTGCACAGGTGATGTTGCTACACATTAGGATATTTTTATATCCTCCAATTTTTACGTTCATTCTAGTATTTTAGAATGTTTCTTTAAGTGAGTCATCTTTGAATCTAGTGACTGCACTTCAGTAAAACTACAAAGAGAAAATAATATAAATTAAAAGAAATTTTCTCTTAATTCATAAACTCATGATAAATGTTTCCTTTGGTCAGTGAGTGCTCTTCAGTATGAAATAGTAGAGATTGGCCCTGTGATCGGCTCATTTCTTCAGCTCATCAGTTGGTGAGAACTAGTGGCATGGCCCTACCTAGGTAGATGACAGGGGACTAGGAAATAAGGTCAAGAAGTTGCCAGGGAGGAAAAGGACACAGTTACCAAGAAAATGGAAGTTCTGAATATAGAGCTTTTATTTAATTAAATTTTCTGGGTTGACAGCCTGTTAATCTGCTGTCAGCCTATTAATCTGCTATCTCTGTAGAGATCTTTAAATTTGTTTAATTTGTTTTTGTTTCTTTTAAGCACACATTATAGTTTTCT
>NW_012109808.1:1785633-1787252 GCF_000951045.1 Mandrillus leucophaeus | reverse complement strand
TTGAGGAAAATATTTTCAGAGGCCTGGTCAGTTTTCATTATTGCCAGTGATATTACTATTTACCATTCTTTTATAAAATTAGTTTTTAATTATAGTGTAAAATAATACGTTGTTAATGACAAAAGAAGAGTGTATAATTGACGCTTATTGCTTTGTACTTTTCTTTTTGAGTCAGTTATATTAAGGGGCTCTCAGGATTTTCTTGGCCTTCCATGTATTCTGCTGTAGGTTCTGATTATGTGGTGTGAGCCTCTTGCCAACTTCAGCGGCCACTCCATTCTCATCTGCTTCTCCCTCCATCAGTCCTGTGTCTGGGGTGTAGTGGTGTTGGCTGATGATAGATTGGTGACTCTTGGGAAGGATGGACTTCTGCCACTATAGCTGCCTTCTGTGTTGTGGCATGAAGGGTTATAGTTAGGTGCTCTGTTAGCTAGCTGTGGGAATCATGTTTGACCTTGTGTTGTCAGTAACAGTGGAAGAAAATGCCAGATTTTTATCAACAATGAAAATAATCTAACTTCTATTTTTTATTATAATGAGATTTAAAAATTTTACTTAGTTTAACATTTATGAAGCGTATGTAATTAAAGCCCTTAGATAGTTGCTGAATGTTTCATATGCTTAAAAAAAGCCATGCCAATTTCTCAGATATATCTCATCTTAAATCTTGATGTCTCTGCAGGAGTTCCATCAGATGCAGGAGTTTGAACATCTTTTATTGCTTACAGTAACTTAACTTTATAGCTGAAGACTTTGTGTGTGTGCTAGTGAAACTCATGCCGGAACGTGTGATTCTGTCTTAGTAAAAGTATGTAATCCTAGTGGGGGTGAGTGAGAGATCATTTTTTTTTTCTTGTGTTATATGACGATTGGAGGTAATTTATGTTTATGTTGTTCTTAATTTTATTTTATACCAGTCAGATTTTCTGCTTTAGAGTTAAATTCAGATGCCCCCATATCTTTACTTGTTAATATTTATCAATTCAGTGCAGTGTGTTTTTTATAAAAAAAGACTTTGAGGTACCCATGCCTGTGGGAATAGTATAAAAACAGCCTGGAGAGTTATACATGAAATCATGCTGGTGATTATCCCTGGGAAAATGGGGCAGGAGTAGTACTGGGTGAAGGAGGGGTGCCTGGAAGGTACTAAGACTTTATTTACAGTGTTCTAAATATTTTACTAAAAACTCTCAAAGGTACATCTGTCAGAATGATAATATTTATTAGTTCTTGGTGGTAGATACATGCATATTTACTTTATTAGTCTGTACTGTTTTATATCTTAAATATTATCCCCAAATTGCAGTTATAATTATTTTTAGTCATCTTGAAACTTAAATTGTCTACATAGTAGAAGTGTCTGACGTGCCATTTATATCTGGTGAAGTTGTCTTCAGATAACTGATTATTATTAAAATTTTGATAGTCTTAGAAATATCACGTCTCAAAAACAGTTATTTTGTTTCTTGTTCTCATTAGCAACTGTTATAGTAAGCACATTGGCTTTTTCAATATTAACTTTTTATTCTGCCTGATTTCTTATCTTCAGTGATTTATTAACTTCAATCTAGTTTCCACAATTATGACTTGTTAAAATGAAAATTGTTATGCTTTAAGCT
>NW_012109808.1:1784299-1785583 GCF_000951045.1 Mandrillus leucophaeus | reverse complement strand
AGAGTTAAATTCAGATGCCCCCATATCTTTACTTAAATTTATATATTGGTTGTCCTAGCTTATTTTTTGTTGTTTATAAGAGAATACCTGAAACTGGGTAATTTATAAAGAAAAGGGCTTTATTTCTTTCAGTTACGGAGGCTGAGAAGTCCAAAGTTGAGGGGCTGCATCTGGTGAGAACCTTCTTACTGGTGAGGACTGTCTGCAGAGGCCTGAGGCAGCATAGGGTATCATCTGGTGAGGGGGCCAAGCGTACTTATTTGGTCTCTCTTCTTAAAAAACCACCAGTGCCCACTAATCCATTACTCCGTGTATAGATTAATCCATTCATAAGGGAGGAGCCTTCATGACCCAATCACCTTTTGAAGGTCTTACCTCTCAATACTGCCTCATTGGGGATTAGATTTCAACGTGAATTTTGGAGGGGACATTCAAACCATAGAACTGGTCATTTATATACACATACAGATAACATATAATATTTATTATGAAATTGGAATTCATGCCTTTATCCCGTGCTTTGTCATTAAATGTTCTTCAGAAACAAATTTTTTAATATCTGTTCATTGTATAGATATACCTTAGTTTAACCATTCTTGTATTTTGAAATTTGAGAATTTGAGTTGTTTTTATTTTGCCTCTATTACAGTAAATATTTTTTGTATATAAATTTCTATATGTATTCTAAATCATTTTATTAGGAGAAATTTTTGGAAGTGTAATTACCAGGGCAAAGGTATAAGCTCTTCTTGATACTTATTACCTGCTGACATCCAGGCAAGTTATTCAAATTTGCATGTTCCCATTAGGAAAGTGTAGAAGTGCTCCTTCCCCTACAACCTCACTAACCATAGACGTTACCATTTAACAGAAAACAATTACATAGTCTAGAAAAGCATCTTATTGTTTAAATTATATTTCTTAGATTATTAGGTTAAATGTCTTTTCATGGCCCTGAATATTTGTTTCCTTATGTGACCACTCTCAATATGTTTTTATTGACATGAAATGAAATAATAGGTACACTTTAATTGAGGAAAATATTTTCAGAGGCCTGGTCAGTTTTCATTATTGCCAGTGATATTACTATTTACCATTCTTTTATAAAATTAGTTTTTAATTATAGTGTAAAATAATACGTTGTTAATGACAAAAGAAGAGTGTATAATTGACGCTTATTGCTTTGTACGTTTCCTAATGTATTATGTTCACTAACATAACAGAACTGACTGGTGGACTGGACAGTTTTTGATTTTGATCTTTTATAAATTTGCCAAAAGGCTT
>NW_012109808.1:1778112-1782954 GCF_000951045.1 Mandrillus leucophaeus | reverse complement strand
ATTCTGCCTGATTTCTTATCTTCAGTGATTTATTAACTTCAATCTAGTTTCCACAATTATGACTTGTTAAAATGAAAATTGTTATGCTTTAAGCTATAGAATTTTGATATGAAAGAGACAGATGCCAGACATAATTATTATTTTCTCTTATATAAGGGCTAACAGGAATAAGGAAACAAAAATCCCTTTATCTGGGACCCATGGATTGATTTGTTTCAGGGCTTTATTAAACGTATTAGTATAGATATGTCTCTTAGTTTTTTTCCTGGTGCCTAGTTAAGATTTTTATATTATTACTTGATAGTTCCCTTTTTTTCTTGATATTTTTATGCTAACATGAAATGAAAGGGAGTTGAGGAGACTATAGACACATGTAGGCTCTGGCCTGCACCTGCAGTCTTTAGCACTTTTTGTTAATTGTTAAGATTGATAACTCTTCGGATAAACGGACAGCAGAGCACAGTGGGAAGAACATAGTATTGAGGACAGAGAAAGCCAGCTGAATCTTGGTTTTGCATTCTACTTATAATTACTGTAGGTAGTTGCATGTTATTTTATATCTTTTAGCAGTAGCATATCCTCTATAAATTGGGAGTTAATAGTATTCACTTTAATAAGTTGTTATGAGAATTAAATTGGTTTGCCTTATGTAAGCATCTGCACAGTAACTGGCAGAATAGCAAGTTCTTACAAAATGTTGATCTTTTCCTGCCTTCACTAATGGAAAACGCTTGATGGGAAGTACTGTAACTTAGAGTAAAAGATGTTAGGTTATGTGGCATAGATTTATGAGATGCATACAAGTCATTTCCTAAGTTTAAAAGGTGAACATTATATGTAAGATGTCTTTTCTTCTAAAGAAAATACTTTTTTCCTTTGGACTTAAGCATTGTGAGCCAGAAAAAGCAAAGCCAAACAGTTGCTTCAGTCTTAATTTCTTGTTCATGTTTCCTTATGGTGGGAGGGACTGACATCATGGGTACTATACCTTTGTACTTACATGTAAGAGAAGACAGGCAAGAACCAGAGAAGACAAATGCAGAAGGAAGTTAAGAGCTCTGGGCAGAGGAGAAGCATGGGTGTTCCGACAGGATGTTCTCTAACCCTGTCTTAGCTAGTGTGAAGAAGCTGGATATTTCGCTGATTCTTTTTTTTTGATACAGCAGTAACAGACTGTATTTCATTTTAAAAAACCTAAGCTTATGGCAAGGTTTCTTGCTTGTTTATTTGTTTAGTTATATTTCATCTAATATTTTAAAAACACAATTGCTTTCATTAAATGCTTTAGGACATGTACACGTTTAGCAAATTCTCTTTATTTTCTCCTTAAATGTATGATCAGTGTACTTCCAGATGCATTCAGAATAAAGATCCTGGAAGTCTAAGATACTCTATTATTCAAGAAATGTTTCCTCAGGAGACTGAGGCAGGAGAATTGCTTGAACCCGGGAGGCAGAGATTGCAGTGAGCCACGATCGTGCCACTGCACTCCAGCTTGGGTGACAGAGTAAGATCCATCTGAAAAAACAAAACAAAAAAGAGAAATGTTTTATCACACTGTATTTAATCAGCCAGCACAATGGCCATGTAGATTTTAGAAAGATTCTAGCAATTAATGTTAAAGTAACATTAACCCACCATTAAGTAGAAAATGAAATTATTGGGATACTCAATACACTTTCACTTTTTATCAGTTGAGTTTCTCTGATGCTTCTTTGTTCTGAACTTATTTAGTTTCTTCAACTTCTATTAAAAGGTTTCCTGAAACTTTTGAGGTTCCCTTGCATGAAATAATTTTTTTTAATGCATTAAATAGAAAACTGAGGTAAGGATGGAAGAAAAGCATGTTTAGAGAATTATCTACTGATGCCTATACTCAGGATGTCCGGCTTTCTTTTTTGGTGGAGATGTTGCAGATGCCACCTTCTCACGTATCTGTTATTGTAGAATTTGGACCTGTATTACAGCATTTGTTTAATTCTACCGTATTTTAAATCAAGGTGCATGAGATTTGTCAGTGTATACTGAATGAGACCGTCTTGTGGTAGGTCTTGCTATGTTCTTATAGTAGAATGGACATTAGGCAAATATTAAGATACCTGCCGGTCCTAACTTTAGAGACTATCTGTGTTTTTCTCATCTACCTTATGGTGTTGTTGGTAGGATTAAGTGAGGTACTAATAATTTGGAAGCATTGCATGAATCCAGGGGATTATTATCACTGGACTTGTAAACATGACCAAAATCATATCTGAGGAATTGCTCCCTTAAAGCAGAGAAAACGAAGGAGGGAGAATTACATGGGGAAGTGACTTCTTGTGTTTTTAAGCTATGTGTGTAGAAATTACAGTGTACAAAATAACTAATGGGTTGAACATAGACAAGAGATCAAAAGTAAACAGTTATATTAGTCTTTTATTTCTATGCTTTTTCCTGTTTCATTAACCTTGACCTATATTTATTTAAAAGGATTTGTGTACATCAATGGCAGAATCATCCAGCGAATCAGATCACTTTCGCTATCGTGACCGATTGAGTCCATGGGCTGCCAGATCAACTTACAGGGGAACTCGAAGTCTTCCTACAGTAGAAGTTACCGAGAAGGTCAACACTATAACAAGTACTTTACAGGTTAGTTTAACAATGGTTGCATTTAATAGTATTTAAATAGTTTGAGCTGCTTTATAGTTTCAGTCAGTGGATTAGTTTTCTTGCTGCTGTAACAAATTACTGCAAAGCTAATGTCTTAAAACAACACAAATTATTATCTTAAAGTTTTGTATGTCAGAAGTCAACACTGGTCTCATTGGGTCTCGGAGTGTTGGTCGGGATGTGTTCCTCTCTGGAGGCTCTAAGGGAAAAATCTATTGCTTTGCGTTCTCTGGTTTCTAGAGGCTGCTCACGTTTCTTGTCTTGTGGCTGCCTTCCCTCATCTTCAAAGCCAGCAGGGAAGGGTTGGAAGGGTCAAGCGCTTCTCACATCCTATGACTTTGCTTCTCCTGCCTCCCTTTTCCTTTTTTACGGATGTTTGTGATTTCGTTGGGTCCACCCGATAATCCAGGAGAACCTCTCCATCTAAAAGTCTTCAGTGTAATCACATTTGCAAAATCCCTTTTGCCATGTAAGGTATACATACACAGGTTGCAGGGATTAGGACTTGGATATCTTTGAGGGCCTTTATTCTGCCTATGACAGTTGGTAAAGATATTTGAAATATGTGATAGGTGATGGAGAGTGTTTTAGGATAAAGCAGTATTTCTAAATAAAATATTGTGAGAGTGAAACCAGTAGAAATGATGATAGTTTAGCTTCTCATGGGCATGTGCCTTTAGAGAAATTGCTCATTTTGGTGAGGTAGATTATTTGTGGCTGAAAATAAAGAAATTCCATTTTGATGTAGAGGCTAATTTTTGCCAGTATTTGGAGGTTTGAGTTAAGGCATTTTGCTTCTTTTTCCTAGAAAGGGCTTTAGAAAAGAGGTGGGGGAAGGGTAACATAGCTATATGGGAGAAAAGAAAACTCAGAATGTATTTCCTACTCATTAATCCCTTACCTTTGCCTTAGTCTGGCTAAGCATGGATTTTGGCTTTTAATTGCTTTTGTTAGTATGCTTAGATAAGAAGAAGATAATTTTTGGTGGTGAATGCTTTGATTTGAAAACCAGAGGACCTATCCTTTTTAAACTTATTTAAAATAACATCATGGGCTGGGCTGGGCATGGTGGCTCATGCCTGTAATCCTAGCATTTTTGAAGGCTGAGGTAGGAAGATTGCTTGAGTCAGGAGTTTGAGACCAGCTTTGGCAACATACTTAGACTCTGTCTATACACAAATTAAGAAAAAAAAGTTTAGCTGGGCCTAGTGCTGTGTACCTGTAGTCCCAGCTAATCAGGAAGTTGAGGCAGTAGAATTCCTTGAGTCCAGGAAGCTGAGGCTGCAGTGAGCCATGATCATGCCACTTCACTACAGCCTGGGTGGCTGAGCAAGACCCTTTCTGATCAATAAGTAAGTAAGTAAGTAAAGTAAGTAAAATGTAAGTAAAGTAAGATAACAATACAATTTTGCAGTATGAATTCTTGTACTTTCCCAACAATGAGACACATTAATAGGTATATATTTTTGAAAGAAATATCTTGATTAATCTCCCAGGTAAAATCTAGCATATTTAGATGAGAACCATTTCTATTGTGATGAAAATTAAATTTGTTATTTTTCTTCTCATCAAGTTCTGAGGTAAAAGAATAGTTGAAATAACATTGATCTTAATGATTTTCTTCTCTCGCACACAGTCTACTAGATTTGCTGTTTCAGGATTCCTTTTCTATAAAGTGTGTGAATTGGTTGAGGGGCACAAATTGAAAATTGTGATTCTAAGAATTAATGGTTTGTTGCCAACTTACTAGGGAACCTTGAATAACGATTTACATTATGTGCTGCAGATATTACACGAGTAAATTGCAGTCGGATTTGAGTTTCTCTCAGTGGTGTTAAGATTTATTTAATATGTATGAAGTACATTGATATTCAACTTAGCCATGATAAAATTTATACATTTTACATACTGTTGACTTAGTTGATTGACATACTACTAAGATCAATTAGGAAAAAAAGTATTTGGAATAATTAATTCAGTCAATTTTCTTTCTCAGGATACCAGTCGGAACCTGCGACAAGTGGACCAGATGCTTGGACGATACCGAGAATACAGTAATGGACAGGCGGGTGCGATAGAACATGTGAGAAACTACATATGTTTGGATTTTCTCCTACCCAACATTTTGGGAATGAAGTGTTTTGGGGAATGGGATGTGAACTAAAGGAAATACCATTGTGAAACACTTTA
>NW_012109808.1:1775369-1778062 GCF_000951045.1 Mandrillus leucophaeus | reverse complement strand
TTGGGTCCACCCGATAATCCAGGAGAACCTCTCCATCTAAAAGTCTTCAGTGTAATCACATTTGCAAAATCCCTTTTGCCATGTAAGGTATACATACACAGGTTGCAGGGATTAGGACTTGGATATCTTTGAGGGCCTTTATTCTGCCTATGACAGTTGGTAAAGATATTTGAAATATGTGATAGGTGATGGAGAGTGTTTTAGGATAAAGCAGTATTTCTAAATAAAATATTGTGAGAGTGAAACCAGTAGAAATGATGATAGTTTAGCTTCTCATGGGCATGTGCCTTTAGAGAAATTGCTCATTTTGGTGAGGTAGATTATTTGTGGGTGAAAATAAAGAAATTCCATTTTGATGTAGAGGCTAATTTTTGCCAGTATTTGGAGGTTTGAGTTAAGGCATTTTGCTTCTTTTTCCTAGAAAGGGCTTTAGAAAAGAGGTGGGGGAAGGGTAACATAGCTATATGGGAGAAAAGAAAACTCAGAATGTATTTCCTACTCATTAATCCCTTACCTTTGCCTTAGTCTGGCTAAGCATGGATTTTGGCTTTTAATTGCTTTTGTTAGTATGCTTAGATAAGAAGAAGATAATTTTTGGTGGTGAATGCTTTGATTTGAAAACCAGAGGACCTATCCTTTTTAAACTTATTTAAAATAACATCATGGGCTGGGCTGGGCATGGTGGCTCATGCCTGTAATCCTAGCATTTTTGAAGGCTGAGGTAGGAAGATTGCTTGAGTCAGGAGTTTGAGACCAGCTTTGGCAACATACTTAGACTCTGTCTATACACAAATTAAGAAAAAAAAGTTTAGCTGGGCCTAGTGCTGTGTACCTGTAGTCCCAGCTAATCAGGAAGTTGAGGCAGTAGAATTCCTTGAGTCCAGGAAGCTGAGGCTGCAGTGAGCCATGATCATGCCACTTCACTACAGCCTGGGTGGCTGAGCAAGACCCTTTCTGATCAATAAGTAAGTAAGTAAGTAAAGTAAGTAAAATGTAAGTAAAGTAAGATAACAATACAATTTTGCAGTATGAATTCTTGTACTTTCCCAACAATGAGACACATTAATAGGTATATATTTTTGAAAGAAATATCTTGATTAATCTCCCAGGTAAAATCTAGCATATTTAGATGAGAACCATTTCTATTGTGATGAAAATTAAATTTGTTATTTTTCTTCTCATCAAGTTCTGAGGTAAAAGAATAGTTGAAATAACATTGATCTTAATGATTTTCTTCTCTCGCACACAGTCTACTAGATTTGCTGTTTCAGGATTCCTTTTCTATAAAGTGTATGAATTGGTTGAGGGGCACAAATTGAAAATTGTGATTCTAAGAATTAATGGTTTGTTGCCAACTTACTAGGGAACCTTGAATAACGATTTACATTATGTGCTGCAGATATTACACGAGTAAATTGCAGTCGGATTTGAGTTTCTCTCAGTGGTGTTAAGATTTATTTAATATGTATGAAGTACATTGATATTCAACTTAGCCATGATAAAATTTATACATTTTACATACTGTTGACTTAGTTGATTGACATACTACTAAGATCAATTAGGAAAAAAAGTATTTGGAATAATTAATTCAGTCAATTTTCTTTCTCAGGATACCAGTCGGAACCTGCGACAAGTGGACCAGATGCTTGGACGATACCGAGAATACAGTAATGGACAGGCGGGTGCGATAGAACATGTGAGAAACTACATATGTTTGGATTTTCTCCTACCCAACATTTTGGGAATGAAGTGTTTTGGGGAATGGGATGTGAACTAAAGGAAATACCATTGTGAAACACTTTAGATTTTAAACTACTTTATTGTTTTATAGTTTAAATTTAGGTTAGCCTGTCAGATGGATTGCTAACTAGCTTATATAAATTAGATTCTATTGAATTTGAAGGCTTTACATCAGAGAGAGAGAGGAATTCAAGACATGAATTTAATGGAGACTTGGTAAACTTAGGCCATGGAGAAACCCCTCATGCAGAGTTAAGAATTTCAAGGATGGTTTATTTTAAAGTAATAAGTGTTCATTGTTAAAACAAAAAATGAAAAATTCCTCTCTCAAAGCCCCTTTTTAATTTTTTAAAATTTCAGTTGCTTTAGTGGAACAAATGGTTTTTTGGTTTCATGGATGAATTGTATAGTGATGAAGTCTGGGATTTTAGTGTACCTGTCAGCCACAGAGTGTGCATTGTACCCAATAGTTTTTCATCTTTTACCCTGCTCCCAGCCTTCTCCCTTCTGAGTCTTCAGTGTCCATTATACCACTCTGTATCCCTTTGTGTACACATAGCTTAGCTCTCATTTATAAGTGAGAACAAGTGGTATTTTGTTTTTCATTCCTTAATTACTTCACTTAGGATAATGGCCTCCAATTCTATCCAGCCTCCCTTTGAGCCCCACTCAAAAAAGAGGTAACAATTTTGAGATCTTCATGTTTCCAAACATTTTCTATGTATTTACAAGCATATGTACGATTTGCTTTAAAAATGGAATCGTATTAAATATATTGTTATACAACGTTTTAAAATTTAATAATGCGTATCACTTTCCATGTAAGTTTGTGTAGCACTACTTCATTGTTTTGAATGGTTATACAGTATTCCATAGTATGAATGTATCTAGTTTTTCTTCTTCTTATAAACATATAGCAATGACCATTATTATACACACCCATATATATGTCT